>NC_064628.1:626474170-626774170 GCF_023864275.1 Schistocerca cancellata | reverse complement strand
CATTACTCCTCAAACTGCCAAAACATCCAAATGTGCATGCAACACATGTTTGTAGGTAAATCCATGCTCTCCACAGCTATCAGTGGCTTACAAAGTCTTTGATTATTTGTCCAATAACACATCTGACAAGAAGTAAACAAAATCTTAGTTAAAGCCTAAATCACTTCTTATGGGCATCATCTTCTATTCCAAAATATGCTCATTCTTATTAAATTCACACCAGTGTGCTATTTACTAAACAGTAAATAGACAGCATGTAGCCATACTTACAATAAGTGCCTCTACAGTGAGTAGCTACATCATTTCCATAAATACTGTGCAAATGGTCTATGGAAAATGTACCTAACTAAATCTTCCATTAAATCACCTTCTTCAAGATTTCAGACCAATGAACACCATTCACATATTGGTTGAAAGAGAATGTAATGATATATCAGTCTGCAATCTGCTTCCCTGGTCAATATGTTTGTGTGGTTTTCCCATATTAAATCAGTTAGGACAGATACTCATGGCTATCTGAAGGCTGTGACTGATTTCAGAAGTTGATTGCCATCCATCCAGTCAATCAATATGGCATCAGTCTGTATTACATTGCACTTATTTACACTTGGGGGAAGGGGGTACAGTTGGCAGTCTTTTAATCAAGACCTGATTGTCTAAAAGAAACGAAGCATGAATTCAAGTCTCAATGTCTCACTTTTTCAGTTTACTTTAACAATGAAAACTGCCTCAATATCTCATTCTACTTTCTATGCAGTGGCAGAATATGCAGTCCTCCACACATCATACATTTCCATGATGTAAATATCATAAATTGTATTTCAAAACAAGTACATGAGCATTTTGTTGGTCACCTTCATATTTTAAATTGTATTTCAAAACAAGCACATGACCACTTTGTTGTTTGCCTTCAGATTATCCCACTCAAAACATAACAAAATAAATTTAACTTTTTTCCAAATAAAAGCAATTATTTTAACATAACAAGGCACTGTATTCGCAATGACAGACACTTGTCTAATTTACACTTCTGTGCATATTCCAATTATAAGACTGGAAGTTATCTGGAAGATCTCTTATATAATACTTTACCACTTACCAAATGAAATGGTACATCTCAATTTTGAACCAATAAACCAAACAATCTATCCAGGTCAAAAATTGAATTCATGAGTACAATTAAAGAATCATCATAAAAAATATTCAAAAGAAACTGATCCTTTTCTGTTACACATTATACATATATTTTTCAACACAAAACAGTCAAATAACATTTCACTCACAATCATAAATTTACTGTCACTTTCACAGGTGTCACATGCACACGAGTTTTACAAATCTAAGGTAGAGGTCTTTCATCTCCCCGAATGGCTCGATATTTAGCCAGTTCATTTGGGAATGCATTACTCAGTTCTAAAAGTAAATGTGCTTTGAATTTGCGGTAAGCATCAATTTTTCCTTTCACTTGTTCATTCTTGGCTAGTGCCTTTTCTATACAGTCCTTGGTATACAGCTGTGGATTTCTGCCTTGATCAATATAACTGCAACATAAAAATTGAATATATCAAAGTTTAAGAAAAAAAACTACAAAGCAAAATTCTGCAATATCATACAAGAATTCATTATTATGCCGTAAACACCGAATAACTGTTGTTAGCAGGAATACGAAGATTAAATTTATTTCAAAATCCAACATCATCTTAAATATAACTATTACATTGACATTTTAAAATGTTTTCTTGATTGGTGATTGGATTAAAGTATAAACCAAATTGCTTCTCCTCAATGGCAAAGGCTGGTAATGTATCAGTTTCACACAGTTTTTGGTAACATAGGAAATGTGAAGTGGTGTATTTTGAGACTGAAGTCAATACAAAGGCTTACCAACAATCATGCTTGCCAAGCACTATTCACGAGTGGAACACGGTTGGAGGGCTCAGTTAGTGGTACAAAAGGTACACTTCGCCACACAACATTAGGTGGCTTGCAGAGTATGATGTAGATGAAGATGAAATTTAAACCACTTTATGTTCTTCATAGGTTATTTCTGCCTCTGTAACTTCAACCTCCCCCACACCACGCGCGCACGCACGCCCACACACACAAACACACATCCTCCTCATATATACTGAAGGTTGTGACATTGGCCTGTTTTGTCAGATAGTTGGTGTGAAGATGAGAGCTGATAATTAGGTTATGAGTTGGTGAAGCCAACAAATGTGATATCACGACAAGAAGCTCAGCTATATTTGGAGATGATTGGTAATGATAACAGGTACATAATGCCTTGTATCATGAGCAGATAGTAAGTAAATGTCCTTTGAACTCGCTGTAAGCATCACTTTTTCCTTTCACTTGTTCACTCTTGCCTAGTGTCTCTAAGCAATCACCACCTATATTATCCCCTTCCTGAGGATGGTGTAGCCTTTAAATAAAGGTTTGTTAGAAGGTTTTAAATGTATGTCTTGTACAATAGGCACAACAGCCTACTGTGTGTTTAAAAGTTTTGCTGCTACCAAATGTGTCCTTAAATCATCCCAATTTCATTGTGGTATAGGAACCATCAACTGGAGAGGAGTTTTTAGATCAGGACAATTTGAAATTTAGTCAACATATATTTCTGGCCTGATTGCCTCTGTTTGCCAGGTGACTACTATAGCAGATTTCTGACAGCTGAAGTGGGCATGGTGTAGCTCTTTTGCCTGTTTCCCTCAACCAATAACATAACATGCTTTTGTATGTCTCTCTGTGCCAATGCCTCAGTATCGTAGCACTCTACAGACGACCACTGTTTTCACCTGCAGACGTACACGCTTTGCAGTTGAAAGTTGGTAACAGCCCTGTCAGCTGTGATGTATTTTCTATCGCTTATTCTACAGCAGATATTAAATTCTATGCCTGGATACAGAAAATTCTTCTGGTCACTTTGATTGAACTGAACAATTTCTTGAACTGTCTTTTCTTCTAAAAACACCAGGCAATTCCTGCTCCAAGCAGTGTAATTACGTGTTAAATTTACACTGAAATGTGGGACTGAACACAATGACCCCACTTCATGGGTGACTTTTTCAGATTTTCCACACATTGCTTTACCATTATACTCTGCTGTCTCGTTATCGTATCTTTGACACATATAGCAACACACTGGATTGCGTACACAAGGACTGGCCTTCAGTCAAATAAATCCAGCCTTTTGTGCTCTTGATGGTTAGATGAATTTAATGTTGGGATGAAAGTGGTAGTCTTCTGCAGCTCACTTGTTCACTCTCCATGTTTCTAACTTATGCCATGCTTTCCATTTCCCATTCATTTTGCAAATCAGCAGCATGTGTGTTACCTCTGCAACTTACAATGCCCTTGAATTCTGTTTTTCTATTTTTAAAACGCACAGACAAAAATTCTTCAAGTGAAGTAGTTTGGTTGTTAGTACGCTGAAGCAGTTCCAAACAAGAGTGTTCCAATGCGAAGTCATTTGAAAGATTTTGCTGTTCAAACAATACTTTCCGAAGTTTTGTTGACGTGGGAGGAGCAACTTTCTCGAAAGACCCTTCTCCTCTATCACAACAAAGACATTCTGGACTGTTGTGCACTATTACAAAGAACAAGATTAGATTTTGCTAATACAAATTCAGGGTGCGTTGGTGATCTCTGAAGTGCACCCATACCAATGAGTGGTTGGTTTTTGTGTTTGTTAGGATTCACATATCTTCCCACAATCAGCTGGAGATCTATGTAATGAAGTCTGGCAGATCACTCCTTCCCTCAGTAAGCATTATACACGTGACGTGTGGTAGGTTCCCCCAATGACCTTTTTGCCTACCTAACCATCCATCCATTGTCATACAGCAAATCTTGAGTTTCTTTTTATGGAGCTTTGTAACATCCTTGGAAATTGGGGCCTTAACTAGGATTCCCGCTCTCCAAAACATGCAACTTTCCACCATAACACTCCTCATTTGTCACTGAAGCACATCCACAAAGTTTTTAGCAATAGAAAACCGGTGACACAAGCCAACCCACAGCTCAGGAACCCGGGGTTCCATATGTTCACACCCAGGCATCACTGGCTGAGCCCTGGGAGAGCAGAAGTTACACTAGCAGCACGGAAAGGGAAACAGAACTGCTGCACTGATTGATCCATGTTTCTCAATGAGATATTCACAAAAGAGTTGTAGATCCCTGGGGGAGGAGCTAATCTCATTCGGACCATCATATTTGATCAGACTCACCACCAATAAATAAAAGGAAATTAAATCCTTCAATTGTTCCTTCATATATCACATATTCCCTCCCCCTTCATTGTAGTCCATAGCAGTAGAATCTTGGAGGCAAACTAACTATTAACAGAGGCGCCCCATCCCACCCTTCCGCTTTGATCCGTGACGTAAGGGTGCTGCGTGACGTCATGACGGTGCAGAGTTTAGTTTATGAGTGTATTGTGTTTGTTGATGTTGTCTTGTTGCGGTTGGTGGTGTCCTCTGGTGGTGTATTGGGTTAATTTGGGTGTCGATGCTTGAAGTGTGCATTTATTGGTCATGACTGTTATAGAAGAATGGAAATTAGTTTCACTGAGTTAAGAATTACGTTTCCGTTGTGTTTATGTTACTGTGGTGTCGTTTGATGTTATTGGTTTGCTGTTCGTCGCACGGTAAGTCTTTTAATTCAATTTGTGGCTTCTTTTGTTAGGTATGGATATGACTTCTAAGTTTAATAGTGCACGTCTGCAGGCTGAAATGGGGGACGACATGTTGTCCGTCATTAAGTTTCTGCAACTTTTTGGGCTTGTGATAGAGATAGTGAAATGCAGCGTATGCAAGCAGAATATGAGAGTTGCGGGTTAGTGTGTAGCGCCGGAACTTTTTTATGGTAAGTAGCCGTTTTTTTGGGTTTACTGTTCACGTGTTATGATGTTCGGTGGGGTTTTTATGTGTTGTTAGGTTGGTGTTATTTACCACCTGTGTTGGTTGATGTTTTGGTATCAGCACTTGTGGTTAATTTATGTATCTTAGGGGGAAGTAATCAATTTCAATTTGTTTGGTATTGTCTGTTGTATTTGAGCTGCATAGGTTATGGGAAGTGACCGATTGCAATTTGTCGTCATAGCTGTGTGTGTTTTGGTATTGTGAGGTGTTGTTGACCTATGTAGGTCAAGGGAAGTGTACGAGTCCAATGTGTTGCTGCAGCTGTGTGTGGTTTGGTATTGTGAGTTGCTCTTGATCTATACATGTCAAGGGAGGTGTATGACTCCAATGTGTCGTCGTAGCTGTGTGTTTTTTGGTATCGTGAGTTGCTGTTGACCTATGTAGGTCAAGGGAAGTGTCCTATTGCAATTTTTGTTGTTTTAGGTGTTGGTTTTGTGGTATCAATAGTTGCAGTGTGATTATAATTTTTGGAGTAGTTGGTTTTCATTTTGTGGTATGGACAATTGTGGTTGAGCTATTTAGATGAAGGGAAGTGACCGAATCCTGTCGATATTGTAAGTGTAGTGGTACTTGGGAATTTTGTGGTGTTTTTGTGTCATCATTTTGTGTGGTTTGGGATTGTTGCGTGTGTTTGTATGTGTTTATATTTAGTTTGTCCCCACCCAAAAAACCACAATTTCCCACATTGGTCCCATTAGTTTGATTATATTTTTGGAGACAGATGTGTGTGTTGATTTTACATGTATTTTCATGTTTGTTGTTGTTTATATAGTGACGTCATAGGTGCCACATTGGAGACGCTGAGAATGGTCGTTTCCGCCATAAAGGTGATGTCATGGGTCAAAGCAGACGGGTGGAATCAAGAGGCTTCTGTATTCCCCAAACAATAACATCTCTGATGTCCAGATTAGGGTCTGTGTCAGTCACAGCAGTGTATCTTTATTGCTCGTAAATTGGTAACATGTTATTTTTTTGAAAATAATGGGACTATAGTTTGGTGTAACCAATGAGAGGTGAGAAAAGAGGCATTGTATTTCTAGCACTGAAGATGATTCGAATGAAGGTGGTTGTGACAGTGCATAGACCGAGATATAGAATCGGAAAGACAGTGATAATTTGGATGTGAGCTGACAAAAGCATCAAAATGAGATAGGATGCAAATTTTACTGAAGAGTTCATGTAGATATTGAGGAAAATACAATCATCACAAATCAGTATGTCACACACCTGTATACATTCTTATTTAGATACCATACCTTTATTTATTTGGTTTAACACACACACACACACACACACACACACACACATTCTGGGTAACTCATCACTTAGGAAGTACAGATTTCACAAAAGCCAGCAGTACGGAAGCGTCCGATCCCGCCCGTCTGCTTTGACCCATGACGTCACAAATATGGTGGAAACGACCATAAACCACGATTCCAATATGGCGCATATAAAGTCGGTACGTACACATTATGAGGACGAAAATACATCGAAAAACAAACACACACACTTTCCACAAAAAGCCTAATGACACTAATGGGACAAGCGCGGGAAATGGGGTGTTTTCGGGCGGGGGCAAACTAAATATAAACAAATTTAGACACCCATCCCCATACAAAACCACACAAAACAACGAAAAAAACCGACATCACAAAACTCCCCAAATACCACTAAACACAATATCATCTGGAATCGGACACTTCCCTTGACCTATATAGCTCAACAGCAGCTTCTGATCCCATAAATTAGGATTAAACACTTCCCTTGGCCTATATAGCTCAAAAACATCTCCCGATACCAATATCAACTTGCACAGCCACACAATGGGATCGAACACTTCCCTCGACCTGCGCACTGTTAATTTTATCTGTCATATCCATTCCCCAACAAAAACAACAACCGATTAATTTTACCAAAATTACCACACGATGTACAGCAAACAACACTAAATTAACATTGACACAAAATCGTTAACTCACTGAAACGAATTCCACTACAAACACAATTCTGGATAATGAGCAAAAGCAAACTGTGCCCATTACACCACACAAACGAAAACCCTGAACATACCACCAGAGAGCACAAAAAAACCACAACAGGACGACATCTACAAACACGCCACACTCACAAACCAAACTCTGCACCGTCATGACATCACACACGAAAACACCCTTACGTCAAGGGTCAAAGTAACTCCCTTACATCACGGGTCAAAGTCGACACATGGGATCAGACGCTCCTGTCGACCCAGACTAATATGTGCTGTTCACCCACAATTTAGTTGTGTAGGTTCCTCTTCGAGCTGTTACGCATTTTAACAGTACCATCACTATATATTTATATTCACTAATAAAATATGTCACAAATAATCCATCACAATTTCATAAGAACAATGATGTCCATACCTACAACACTAGAAGAAATAATGACCTTTATTTCCCATTATTAAATCTGTTGGGTAGCTCCGAAAGGTGTTCAATAGGCATCACCAAAAGTTTTTAATCATTTTCCCAATACCATAAAATGTCCAAAAGGTTGAAAAGCAAGTTTTAAAGGTAACCCAAAAGCATAAAGAAACAATCTCTAGTTCTCAAGTGCAGTTGCCTGACAAGGACTGAAATATTTTCATTAGTGTTCACAATAATAATATCCTTGTTCCACTTCAAATCAATAATAAAATCATTCAAATGATTTATGGAACATGTAACTAACTAAGCTGTTTGGAAATCCATGCCAATTGGAAGTAACTCCAAAAGAGTACGGATCTGTTAATCATTTAAGCAGTTTCAACATTCTGCGAATTACTGGTAACAAGGAATAAGAAGCAGCACACTGATATCCCCCCCCCCCCCGTGTGTGCGTGTGTGTGTGTGTGTGTGTAGGGGAGAGGGATGGACGAAGGCAGGCATACATGGGCACGAGAGCCTTACTCCACATGTCCAAGAGGCTCTTCCAGAAGCCATATCACTGTCTGGCCTCCAAAGTCATACTTGGATCCCCCCATTGGGTCAATGGCAGAGAAAATTAAGAAGACCACCCTTGCTCACAGAATTTTTCAATGAAGTTCACAATCTGCAGCATTGTACCCAGAACTGGTTGGGGCCAATGATTTTTGAGTGAAAAACAACGTTATAACTTCTTACACTTATGTCATAGAGCTGAGAACTGTAGGGATCCCCTAAACGGGTCAAAGGTGCACTACACAGCAGAAGCTGCAGCCGAGGTATGACTATGTAAGTTGAGTATCCATCCAGTCCAGATAACGCTATAGGAGATCCTTGGATACTAGAGTAAAATTCAAAGAAATGCCCCCGTCCGGTGAGACTATTGAAATCCTTGTTATCAACAAGCTCCAGACATTGGTGCACTACTATAAAACAACAGGCTTGATGCAAAACTAAGCGCAGAAATCCTGAAATTGACAACAGTGGTATTTTTTTCCTTTTTTAGTACATTTAAATGTATATTGAAAGAACAGGCTAATGGAGATGGAAGACATGTATTTACCACTTTTCTCACATGGAACCCTGAAAGCCATGGATCAAGACAATCGACTTGACTTCAAAAGAGAACTGACTTGGCAATAGAAACAGCTTTCCTAGGTAAAATACGATTATAAGAGGTACCAAATGAAATCAACAACAGGATTAAGGATTTCTTGGTGTGAAGTATAATTTCTTGGATGAAGATTCACCGACAGATGTAGCAGCATGCCCCAGTAAAAGTATGATGGGGCCCTCACTGATTGTACATACACACAGTCATGTATGTTCATGTTGTCTACTAGTAACATGATAGGTAATATTAACAGTAACCTCAGATTTTTTGCAGATGGTGCAGCCATCATAACAAAGTATTATCTGAAAAGAGTTTCACTAATATCCAGTCAAATACTGGTAAGATTTCAGAGTGGTGCAAACATTGGCAACTTGGTTTGATGTACAGAAATGTAAAATTATGGACTAAAATATGTTTACAGTGAACTGCGGCTCTTACATTGCATGCAGGCAACAGTACTGTTAAGCGATTGCCATAAAATTTGTAACTCAGTTGCACTCGACAATTACATCTCAAGTTTCACCAATGGTCATAAACTACGTGTATGGCTGTATATCAACACATGGGAAAATCTGAATACAATAAGGTGATGTTTTGCTGATTTATAGAGGACCCTAAGACTGTATATAGAGTACTATAAGTCAGTTCAATACAAGCCTAGTTACAACAGTACGTTCGTTGCATTTGGGTTAAAATGAAGCATTACTTACTCAAACACTTCTAGAGGAACATGAACATCTTGCACCTGTCCCTTCAGTTTGTCAATTTCTTGCAAGCCGTGCACGAGTGTCTGACTGTAAGATGACAATGAAAACGTAATAAACAGTGAGATATATTGCGAAAACTGTACCTACGAGACAACTATACAATGAAGTTTTACTTATCACAATGCACCATATATATTTTCACGAACATTTATACCACCTACATTTTTTGGTTCAACACATTTTGTCCTTGAGGTTGAAAATCACCAACAATAATCCTTATCTGCCTAACATTTTCGATAAACATTTCCAGCTGCGTCTCTAAGTTTTCCAGTGACGCCGCCATGATTGTTTAAGTCTACAATCTACATCAAAACACAAAGATAAAATACTCACATAAGATAAGTTTCTTTCTTTCTTTGGATGCCAAAATATAAAAATACACAGTGTTGGAAGTGGAATAAGAAATGAGAACGAAATAATGTAAATAAAAATCATAATAAGAAAAGATCAAAGTGGAGAAGGATATTGATAAAAAGACAGAAGAAAGAACTGGCTAGCGTACTTGCCCAGTGGGGTTAATAAGCATATCTGTATCCTGAAACTCAGTGTTCTTATGTTATTTGAGCTGTGCAAGCGAAATATAGTATACGAAGATGTCGAGAAACGTTGTGATAGGTACGATGATCATGGCACTAAAAAATCTGAATAATTCGCAAAATAAAAAGATAATATCATCCCTTTCCCACAGACAGATCTTTAGTCTATTTTTTCGTATTAATGTAAAAAAGTGCTTATTCCTGGTCACGTAACGAAAAGAAGATAGCTATGGAATTGTGCCAGCGGCTATATTCCTGTCATATATTTAGAAAGTTTGAGATGAAAATGCAAAGTCGCGCTCTTAATGCTTAGTTTCCGGTGTCACCATTGCAGATGGAATGTACATAAGCCTTTTCTCCGCTAACATAATCCACCTTTCGTGTGAATAACGGAAAACTGATCGTACGATTTGTTTATAGTACTGTAAGAACGAGCGTCCTTCGTCCAACCTCTGTTAAAACAATTTATCGCGCGCAGTGTCATTACTTGATGATGACAACGTTTACTCACCCTTTCCTCGTTGTCCAGAATTTAATAACACTTCCGGAGAAATGACGTAAACAATACAAAGAATGTAGACAACATCGCCTAGAAACAAATCTGTGTGTCTAATTACGTACAATAATAATGATAATCATATGTTCTACTTCTACCACACATCTCATTTACACAGAGACATATTGAAAGCTAAATCTATATACTCACACTACTTGACTTACACTTAACACATTTAACTTTACTCATACAATCATTAGTGTTCATCCTCAGAGCCACTATCTGGATACATGACTGCACTGGAACAAAGTTGGTGCAGAAGTGTTCTTGAGGCCCATATGAAAGAACCATAGTCAACATATCGCAATCATTCGTGAACAAAGTGGCAGGCCTGTCAGTGCTAATAATTTATGCATTCTTTGGTGGTATGCCAATTATTAGGTATTAGCATCTTTTTCAACTCGTTCTTAAATAAACCTATTATTTTATATTTTTATTTCTGCAGGCAATTTATTGAAGTTATAGGCCTATCGACATCACTAAATACATTTTGTGAACTTGAAATTGTGAAGAATTTACTCCCCTAAAGTAGTATGTTTTTTGTGCAGGCAGCACTTATAATATGTTTTATTGAAGTATGCTCTATCTTTCATTGCACAGAGACAACTGTGACAGTTTGCCTACTGTCACCATATTTAATTTTTACATGTATGCATGTTCCGTATTCAGTATTATCTTCCCACTTATTTAAAATGTGATAAAGACAACATGGCACTTTTTTCATACATTTTCATTTTATATACTAATGACTTTTCTAAATATAAATCTGTACATAACATTTAACAAAATTAATGTAAGAGCTTATTGTTACTTATGAGAATAGTGTAAGAGAGATGTCATTTGCATGTTCCCCTTCCTCACATTTCTAATTTATGTTTCTCAGGTGGAGGATCAGGATTTGTTGGCTCAGCACTAACGTCCTTGCTTCGAACTAAAGGTTACTCTGTTACTATAATATCACGAATGCCAGGCCCACAGCGAATGTCATGGGTATGTAGGCAGTAGAATTTAAAATTAGTTCTTATTTATGCCCAAATGTCAAAAAAGTTCAGGATTTATAGTGAAAACTTCCAGAACTGTTGCTGTGCCAAATTAAATGAAAAATAAATACGGAAGATAACTAGTAAAATCATGAGAAAGGCCATTTCTCAGTTAACCAGTTACAACCTGATGACCTTCTAAGTGTGCACTCCATACTACTTACTGATGAATTTGTTGCATAACTGTGTGCCAGGTTTTGAACCCCATATTCACAGTCATGAGTGATTATCAAGAAGTATTAATCTGCTGTTTCCTTCCAGCTATAATCACCAAGCAAGGTGGTGCAGTGGCGAGCACACTGGATGTGCATTCAGGTAGAGGAGGTTCAAATTCCCATCTAGACATCAAGGTTTTCCATTATTTCACTAATTGCTCCAGGCAAATGTCAGAATTATTCCTTTGAAAAGAGCACAACCAGTTTGCTTCCCCATCCTTTTGCAATCCAAATTTTTGCTCCATCTGTAATGGCCTCACTGTCAACAAGACATTAAACTCTGATCTTTCTTCCCTTCTTTTCCAGCTATAATCAGACTTTGTCCAACTAGTTTGCTCAGCTGAACACTCCAATACCAGATGTTGGCTCTGAGCTGCAATGTGTAGTGGCATGTGGTGTCATATAAGCACAAGAAGAAGATAACAGAATATTGACAATAACGGTTTTGTGTCTATATTTTTTGATTTGTAGGTTTGACAAATGTCTTTGGCGTAGCCCGAGCTCTGCATTAGGTTGAAAGTTGAGTGTGCAGTTGTAAGTTTGCAAAGTCAGTGTATATGATGTCATGAGAAAAACTAAGTCTTATTATGGTGCATCTCTTAAACATATTGGATTTTGATGAGTCATTTATATCCACCACTTTGGTGACATTGTTGGTCCAATACAGACAGTATCAGAGGCTTTAGTTAACCCATTCTTCAGCCCATAGTACGTCATTCATTCTTCAGAGTGCTACACAATTTGGCCCAGGAAGCAATGCAGCACATAAAATATCTGTTATAAGTAGGTTACATTGTCATAAATTTTGACACGCCTGAAGCTTCTGAAATTAACTTATTTGACAAACTAAAAATGATTAATGACTATGATTTCTTCCCAAAATTTCTGCATTCCATAGACAGAAGTCCACCACATGAATCATTAAAGTGCACCTCACACACTGAGTCAAAGCTTGAGTTTGGCATTATCTCTCTCGTATGACAATGAACTACACAGGATGGCCTCTGTGGAATTTGGAAGAGTAAGAAAGAGGTACTTGTAGCAAAGCATTGAATGAATCCATAAAGTATGCTCAAATGATAGAAAACTGTTTGTGAAAGGCAAAGCTGCAGATCTGAATCTTAGTTAGGTATTCAGTTCCAATCCACCGGGAAGGATTAGTGACCTACAGTGTGTGGAACCATGCAGCACTGACACTTAGTTCTGGCTTTCCTATCATTTCATTTATTGATTCTGTAGATTCAAAAGTAGGAATGTCTAGAAGGGAATGTACTATCTAAGGGGAAATCTTAAGTCCAAGACCTAAATCATACAGGCAACCCAGCGAGTTCAGCAGCAGTCTGACAGTAAAGGCCATAAGATGGAAGCTAAGCTTAGAAAAGAGGGAGGTAGGAGGGCAAAGATGGCCTAATTGCTGTTTGGCAGTCATTGGATGCGAGTACCACGACTGGCACAGAATTTTTTTGGTGTTTATTATGGGATAAATAGTATTTTTAACCCAAATGCAGAGCTCACTGATGGCACCTGTGATTTAGGCTCTTTGGAGAAAGGCTTTAGTAAAGAGCTTTACTGAAAATATGAGGTTGTCAGGTTCTGTAGATGCTGCGATGGGATACCTCAGACCAGACATTTCAAGTAACTTCCATAATATGAATTTGACCCTCACTACCCCAGCAGAAATAATGTCCATCATACAATCTTTAAAATCAAAAACATCTAATGGGTATGATGAAATATCAACAAAGTTAATAGACAATGTGATTCTGAGTTGTGTAACACATTAAGCTAACTGTGTAACCAGTCGTTCATCAGTGGAATATTTCTTGAATGGTTGAAATATGCAAAGTTAAGCCAGCATTCTCAAAAATTTTAGAAAAAGTAATGTACAGGCAGCTTCCCAACCATCTGACCACAAATAACATATTATCAAGAACACAGTTTGGATTTCTGAAGGGTTTTGATATTGAGAAGGCTATTTACACCTACCGTGAAAATGTACTTAATTCAAGTTACAAGCAGCAGGTATTTTCTGTGATTTGTCAAAGGTATTTGACTGTGTGAACCACAACTTCCTTTTAAATAAATTAGAATTCTATGGTGTCACGGGCAGTGCTGCAAAATGTTTCAAGTCATACCCCGCTAACAGGAAACAAAGGGTGTCAGTGCAAGGGACTAGTGAATTAAGTCATCAGTCATCATCAGAATGGGAAGAAATTACATGTGGTGTCCCACAAGGATCCATCTTAGGGCCATTGCTTTTTTTGTGTACATTAATGATCTCTCATGAGTTACACTGCCAGAAGCAGAGTTCGTTTTGTTTGCAGATGACACAAGTATTGCAATAAATAGTATGTCAAGTGTAGTTCTAGAAAGATCTGCTAATGATATTTTCATGGATATTAATAAATGGTTTAAAGCCAACTCACTGACATTAAACTTCGAAAAGACTCACTATATGCAATTCAGAACCTGTAAGAGGTTTCCACCCAGCATATGCAAAAGTATGAAGAAGAGCAGATAGAAGAGGTTGACAGTCTTAAATTCCTCGCATTACAACTTGATAATAAATTTAGTTGGGAGGAGCACACCACAGACTGCAGAAACGCCTTAACAAATCTATATTTGAAGTTCGAGTGTTAGCAGACATAGGTGACATAAAAATGAAAAAGCTTGCATACTTTGCCTACTTTCATTCCATAATGTCATATGGTATAATATTTTGGGGTAACTCTTCAAGTCAAACAAAAGTTTTCAGAGTCCAAAAGCGTGTAATACGTATTATTTGTGGTGTAAATTCACGGACGTCCTGTAGAAACCTCTTCAAAGAACTGGGTATACTAACTACTGCCTCCCAGTATATTTACTCCTTAATGAAATTTGCCCTAAATAATATATCTATTTTCCAACAAACAGCTCAGTTCATACATACAATACCAGGAACAAAAATAATCTGCACAAGGGCTTAAAAGCACTTAGTTTAGTTCAAAAAGGGGTCCACTACTCAGGAACACTCATCTTCAATAATTTGCCAGCAAACATAAAAAATTTAATTACAAATAAAGATCAGTTTAAAAGGATCCTGAAAGACTTACTAGTGGCCAACTCCTTCTACTCCACTGACGAATTTTTTAATAGAAACAAAAGATGTATTGTGTATATTCACACTATTAGTATTTTTATTTCAGCTTTAAAAAAAAAAAAAAAAATATTGGCATGTTCCACATCCACAAGGATCTCCTCAGCACGGATCTATGGAATGAAAAACTAATCTAATCTAAGCCACTGTTTAAGAAGGGAGATAAAGAAATAGCATCAAATTTCTGTCCAAATTCACTTTTTCCAGCATTCTCGGAAATTTTAGAAAAGGTGATGTACAGTCGGCTTTATAACCATCTTACCACAAATAACAGACTGTCAAAGTCGCAGTTCGAATTTCTAAAGGGTTCTGATATTGAGAAGGCTATCCACACTTACAGTGAAAATGTACCTAATTCATTAGACAAAAAATTGCAGGCAACTGGTATATTTTGTGATCTGTCAAAGGCATTTGACTGTGTAAAGCACAATATCATTGTAAGTAAATGAGAATATTATGGTGTAACAGGAAATGCTGCAAAATAGTCAAATCTTATATCTCTGTCAGGAAACAAAGGGTGTTATTAGGATAGAAACATGTATTAAGCTATCAGGCATCATCCAACTGGGAACTAATTATATGTGGGGTCCCACAAAGCTCCATCTTAGGGCCCGGCCCTTATTCTTTTTTTGTATAATCAATGACCTTCCATCAGTAACATTACCAGATGCCAAGTTTGTTTTCTTTGCTGATGATACAAACATTGCAATAAATAGCAAATCAAGTGTGGTCTTAGAATATAAATATATTTGTGGACATTAATCACTGGTTCCTAGCCAATTCTTTGTCACTAAACTTTGAAAAAACATACTACATGCAGTTCAGAACTTGTAAGGGTTGTCCCACAAGTATATGCCTAACATATTATGACAAGCAGATAGAAGAAGTGGGATTACAGCTTGGTAATAAATTCAACTGGGAGGAACACACCACAGAACTGCTGAAGTGTCTAAACAAATCTCTACTTGCAATGCGAATTCTGTCAGACATAGGGGATATAAAAATTAAAAAGCTGGCATACTATGCTTAATTTCACTCCATAATATCATATGGGGTTATTTTTGAGATAATTCGTCAAGCCAAGCTAAAGTTATCCAGGCACAAAAATGTGCAATAAGAGTTATATGTAGTGTGATGTCAAGAACATCCTGCAGAGGCGTGTTTAGAGAACTAGGGATACTAACTACTGCTTCCCAATATATTTATTCCTTAATGAAATTTGTCATTAAAAATATATCACTTTTTCAAACCCACAGCTCAGTTCATGGAATCAGTACTAGAAATAAGAATAATCTTCACAAGGATTGTACTCTTGTACAAAAAGGTGTGCGTTATTCAGGAACACACATTTTCAATAACTTGCCAGCAGCCACAAAAAGCGTAACAACCAATGAAATTCAAAATTCAGTGCATTAATGTGATCTTAGTAAATGAGTGTTGTAAAATGATCCTTTCATATAGTGTTCACTAAAAAAAAAAAAAAGACGATCATTCCCCTTGGGACCTGTGGAAGGTACATTACCTTATTGGTTTTAGTTGTAAATATTTGTCATTGTTTTTCTGGCATGTTCTGCATCCGGAAGGACCTCCTCACTACGGATCAATTGGAATGAAAGTAAATCTAATCTAATCTAAAGACAGTAATGTAATAATACTAAGATGTGCAGACAACAATTAAGACCACAGCCTCAATTGTATGATTGAGCATGGCTTCAAGCTCCTTGCAGAGGATGTTTCTAACACTAGTGTGAAGATCTTGTCACCCTCTGACCATTACAATAAGTCCTGAATGAGGTGTTCTCTGCAATATCTAAATGCAGAGCTTGGGGCATTACTGAGGGGAGAATTGCATTCATACATGGGTGTCATTGATTTGATGCATCACCCTTACTCAGTTGCATCATACAAAATGTGGTTTGTAACTAAATGATTCAAAAAGGAGCTACTTGCATGGCTAATTAACAGGAAAGTACAGTTTGTAGGTAAAAAAACCTGCATCTTCAGTGAAACTGGTTATATACACTCCTGGAAATGGAAAAAAGAACACATTGACTCCGGTGTGTCAGACCCACCATACTTGCTCCGGACACTGCGAGAGGGCTGTACAAGCAATGATCACACGCACGGCACAGCGGACACACCAGGAACCGCGGTGTTGGCCGTCGAATGGCGCTAGCTGCCCAGCATTTGTGCACCACCGCCGTCAGTGTCAGCCAGTTTGCCGTGGCATACGAAGCTCCATCGCAGTCTTTAACACTGGTAGCATGCCGCGACAGCGTGGACGTGAACCGTATGTGCAGTTGACGGACTTTGAGCGAGGGCGTATAGTGGGCATGCGGGAGGCCGGGTGGACGTACCGCCGAATTGCTCAACACGTGGGGCGTGAGGTCTCCACAGTACATCGATGTTGTCGCCAGTGGTCGGCGGAAGGTGCACGTGCCCGTCGACCTGGGACCGGACCGCAGCGACGCACGGATGCACGCCAAGACCGTAGGATCCTACGCAGTGCCGTAGGGGACCGCACCGCCACTTCCCAGCAAATTAGGGACACTGTTGCTCCTGGGGTATCGGCGAGGACCATTCGCAACCGTCTCCATGAAGCTGGGCTACGGTCCCGCACACCGTTAGGCCGTCTTCCGCTCACACCCCAACATCGTGCAGCCCGCCTCCAGTGGTGTCGCGACAGGCGTGAATGGAGGGACGAATGGAGACGTGTCGTCTTCAGTGATGAGAGTCGCTTCTGCCTTGGTGCCAATGATGGTTGTATGCGTGTTTGGCGCCGTGCAGGTGAGCGCCACAATCAGGACTGCATACGACCGAGGCACACAGGGCCAACACCCGGCATCATGGTGTGGGGAGCGATCTCCTACACTGGCTGTACACCACTGGTGATCGTCGAGGGGACACTGAATAGTGCACGGTACATCCAAACCGTCATCGAACCCATCGTTCTACCATTCCTAGACCGGCAAGGGAACTTGCTGTTCCAACAGGGCAATGCACGTCCGCATGTATCCTGTGCCACCCAACGTGCTCTAGAAGGTGTAAGTCAACTACCCTGGCCAGCAAGATCTCCGGATCTGTCCCCCATTGAGCATGTTTGGGACTGGATGAAGCGTCGTCTCACGCGGTCTGCACGTCCAGCACGAACGCTGGTCCAACTGAGGCGCCAGGTGGAAATGGCATGGCAAGCCGTTCCACAGGACTACATCCAGCATCTCTACGATCGTCTCCATGGGAGAATAGCAGCCTGCATTGCTGCGAAAGGTGGATATACACTGTACTAGTGCCGACATTGTGCATGCTCTGTTGCCTGTGTCTATGTGCCTGTGGTTCTGTCAGTGTGATCATGTGATGTATCTGACCCCAGGAATGTGTCAATAAAGTTTCCCCTTCCTGGGACAATGAATTCACGGTGTTCTTATTTCAATTTCCAGGAGTGTAAGAGCACTTGTTAATAAGAAAGATGAGCTTCTAATATTCGTACAGTAAAATGAAATGACAGGTGAAATGTCAACAGCTTTGTTGTATGAAAAATCACAAAACTAAAACAGATACATCTTGTTGGATACAACCTAACAGTGTACTACTGAAGTACCAAAAAGAGAAAGTGTGGTATAAAAATTTTGTTGTAAGTTGCAACCCATAGAGTTTATGAGTACTGTGTTGAACAACTCTTTGAATGCTATATCATAATAACAGATCAGGTAACACAAAACTTATAGTACTGACAGGTTACAGACCACCAGGAGGTAGAATCTTAAGCTTCTGTAAAGCAGTTAGAAACAGTTTTAATAAGGAAGCTCCCTGACAAATTAAAACAGGAAAGTACTTAACTCTTTTCTTTTACACTGATTTACCACCAAATAGCACTTATCAAGGACAGAGTTATCTGTTTGTGACTCAACTATCTTGAATGATTTATATGTAACCTTGATAAGCAATTGTTTATCAGACAATGATGGCTGAGTGTTAACAAGGAAATATACTGACCAGTTGGATGCAGGTTACAGCTAGAAGAAACATATTGTATTATTAGAACATAAACAATGAAATGCTCACATTTTAGAGAGAAATTATGGGAAGAATGGTGGGAAGCTATTTACAAAGCAGACAGTCCTTCAGAACATTCTTTCAGTACTTTGAATCTAATTTTCCCTTAAAACAAACAAAGGTAAATTTAAATGAAAGCAGGTACCAGGGATAGATAATTTCAGGAATTAAAATATCTTGTGATAGAAGAGAGCTTAACCTAATTCAGAAGATAAGCTGTACTCAAGGGCTGGAACTCCAATAACGTCAATGTGGTAAAAATCCTCCAATCTATTATAAAAAGTAAAAACCATGCAATGCACAGCAAAAACAATTTAAAACATTACTAAAAAAGGAACAAATAAGAATAGTGATACAAATTAAATTGGATTCTCAGGAAATAACTATAGCAGAAATGACACATTTAAATCATTGGCTACCCAATTCAGTGAGTACCTTCTCACAGTGTCAACAGACTGCCTACGTACACCTGCTGATAAACAAAAAAATGGGGATGCATTAGATTCATTTTAACAGATACTGTGTGTACTACTAACAGACATTAATTTAAAATTCTTTAGGCTAAAAAAAGAAAAAGAAAGAAAGAATCTAGATTGCATAGATTGTGAAGCAGATATTCAAAACAAGGATGTGATGTCAAGCAGCATGGCCTTCTGTTGGGAGGTCAACTTTTCCCCTTGGCAATAGTGGCCAATAAGTTGGTGGAGAGATGGTTGGTGGTCATGCTCACATAAAAGATTGAGCGAAAGTTACAACAGAGTCTGTGTTTGATGTGGCCGCTTTGGTGGGAGCTGAGTAGGATAGATCTTATTGGGCCCTCGTTACTTCCAATGAACACCCCTCCTCCCTCCTCTCCCGGGCTGGCCGGTTCTAGGCGCTTCAGTCTGGAACCGCGTGACCGCTACGGTCACAGGTTCGAATCCTGCCTCGGACATGGATGTGTGTGATGTCCTTAGATTAGTTAGGTTTAAGTAGTTCTAAGTTCTAGGGGACTGATGAACACAGATGTTAAGTCCCATAGTGCTCAGAGCCATTTTGAACCTCCTCTCCCTGGCCAACTCCTCCTTGCAGTTAAATCCCAATTTACTGGCCTCTTCGATCTGCCACATCCCCTGAAATTTCCTCTCATCATCTCACAAAGCCCAAAATAGGTGTCAACCTCTCCACTAAGAACCTCCATTGCATTGAAGTTTCAGTCCTTTCCAAACATCTCACTTCAGTCCCACACCCAAATTCACTCACAACTACAGAGCGAGGTGGCGCAGTGGTTAGCACACTGGACTCGCATTCGAAAGGACGACGGTTCAATCCCGTCTCCAGCCATCCTTATTTAGGTTTTCCGTGATTTCCCTAAATCGTTTCAGGCAAATGCCGGGATGGTTCCTTTGAAAGGGCACAGCCGATTTCCTTCCCCATCCTTCCCTAACCCGATCTTGTGTCTCTAATGACCTCGTTGTCGACGGAACGTTAAAAAACACTAACCTAACCTAACCATCACTCACAACTGACTGGTCAAAGAGCTGTTCTCCTTCACTCGACCCCTACAGTGTAAACACTGTTTTACCACCAACAGCTCTGACCAGACCTGACTAAAATCCAACCTTCCCATTTCATAACTCCACGAATCTCCAATACTCCCACCTGACAATTTCTGGTACCTTCTAAAAATTCCACATCTTACACCTGGCTTCACCTTCCTCTCCTAGGTCCTTTTCCAAAACCAAATGAAATGGCACAGTAGTAAGATACTGGACTCGCATTCGTAAGGTGGTTTAAATCCCTGTCCAGTCATGCAGATTTATGTTTTCCATAGTTCCCCATAGTGGATTGGTTCTTTTGCAAAGAATGCAGCCAGTTCCCTTTCTCCATTCAAACTTGCACTCGGTCTTTAACGACCTCATTGCTGATGAGATTTTAGACCCTAATCTTCTTACGTTTCTTTTCAAAAACACAAACCTCTCAGCGAAGGAAGCAATGGCTATTCACAACCATAAAACACACCGTGAGTTGATCATTCTCCACCACTGTCTTGCTGAACTGCAGTGATTACCTGACAGAAGACATCCACCAACTACCTGCCACAATCTTCTCGTTCTAGAAGTCCAGAATAGCCTTCAGTGCCTCCTCAGATAACTATGTCCGTCCCAGAACTTCTCCCCAGCATCCATCTCCCTCCTTATTCCAACTCCCCCTCCCCCAGTAGACATCTGCGTGGTAACTGCCTTACAACAAAATAAAATGTACATATCCCATAAAAACAATATTCTCTCAATTAAGCGCATTGTGGACGGTAGGTAGATATTATGAAGTGGTAGCATCAGTATGTTCGGAGATAAACAAACACAGTTTGTCAGTGGTTTTGAGTTTTATTTTCTAAGAAATCAGTAGTATCAGTGCCACACCTACCCGCTCTAGCTCAGACCCTTGGTTTGCACTTATCTCCAATACGTTGATACCTCCACTTTGATAGCTTTTGTCCCCTCCACACCAGAAACTTTCTCCTGTGCAGGCTTGTCACCTGTGGATGGTACATCTGCAGTGGCAAGCAATTCCTTGCCCAGTGTGCTGAAAGTTTTACTGGGGCCTTCGTAGACAAGTACCATATGGACAATATAACTTGACACTTTTCAGGGGGATGCTGGAAACATAAGCTCACAGTCACTGCCTAGTACACAAACTACTATAGAGAGTGGTGTGAGGAGAGCGGAGGTGCAGGGAGAACTAGCCCTGCTGCCTCCTCACAGGACTAGCACCACGCTGGAATCAACACTGCATTTGCAGTATGTCCTGCAATTCTATACTACTAAGACACATTTTATTGTTTCATTGCCAGCATTAGCAACCGACAGAAAAAAAAAGTGCAGTGGCCTGGAGTGATCTGAATTCCAACTATTCCTCTGCTCCCAGTAAAGTGCCAACTTATATTGTACATATGGTACTACCCTCCAAATCTAGCCCACAAGCAGATTGTCTATGCCATATCCACACATGCCACTAATTTATGCCTCCCATCATTATACAATATCACTTCAGGATGGAAGAACTTATCCACGTCCTCTGCCAGGACTGGGTCTAGCCTGAAATGAGGACCATTTTTCTCAGACTCCTTGTCAGATCTCCCAAAGTGTACTCCATTGCACAACATTCTGGTCCATTCTTATGCCGCATCTGCTCTGAACCCCTTGCCACAAGTTTTCGTATCCCTGGTCCAAGAACTGTTCTTTGCACCTCCGTAGCACATTCAATTCCTAGCACACTGGACTTGCATTCGGGAGGACAACGGTTCAAACCTGCATTTGGCCATCCTGATTTAGATATTCTGTGATTTAAACTCACTGTCTGGTCCTCTCCCCCAAAATCAACCAGTTCAGTTCTTTCACATTGTGTACATAGCTTATCTGAGGCAAGGCTAATTGTGAAAGCAGACATGAACTACACCAAGTCTGCTGTAACTTCTGCACAGCATTTTATGAAGTCACAATCAGCAACTAGCTGACCACCTGAGCAAAATGCTACTACTTAACAGTTGCTAGAATACCTCAAATGTACAGTGAGTGGTTATGTTCACTCCTTCCATTTCTTATAAATTACAAATGAAAACAAAAGGGAAGAAGAAGGCTGTGGGAGGGAAATAAGGAAAGCAAATCAGGGAAAGACTAACTATGTAGAGGCAAATTTCCCATCTGCACAACTTTGAGGAGGAGGATACAAAATACATCAGTGTTCAAACAATATATATCCCCACATTTATGTCACACAATTTTTGTAGAGTAGCAGCATCAGCTTTGCCTCGTGTGTCACCAAATTATTGCTGAGACAACACATTCTTCAGTCTGCAATCTGCTCATTATGACACCTGTCATGTTCTGTAGAAGTAAATAGTATTTTTATTGAATTTGTACACTGATTGAAAATGTCATCTAAAAGAAGATTTTATAATGAAGAATATATTAAGTATGGATTCAGTCACAGTATGTTGTGTGTTGTAACGTCCTCAGCGCCTTGTGCGCCACTCAAATTCTGCAGCCACACCACAGTTTGAGGTGTTGCCCCAGGAAGTCATCAGTGCCGGTGAACGTCCTCAATGGACACTTGCTGACAATGTGGTGGATGGTTTGTTCTTTGGCACCACATTCACACCCAGGGTCAGGTCACAAGTTCCATCTGTACATTGAGGATCCAAAAAAGAATGAAGGCATGATTATGTTGTGTTACATTTCTATTGGTGCGTTTTTCAGAGTATATTGAAAATAAGAACCATCTGCATCACAACACCTTTGTGCATACATAATCACAAATGAACTAATTGCTGTCAACATATCTAGGTAATTTCTTTACATGCAGCAGTAATTCACTCTCTCTTGTTCTCTATAGTTTTTGGAGCCTCCTTGTAGACCACATGCTTTAATGAATCCAGGGGAAATAGTCTAAAGGAATCAGGGCAGTCAATTGTGCAGGATATATCTGAGTAGGACTGCCTCTTCCCACTCATCAGTTTCGAAATAAGGTATTTAATGCTCTCTAGGTATTGAATAATTATTCACAGGATCTCCATCATATTGGAACCACATCATTTGATGAGGTTATAGCAACGAGGGTAAAGTATGTGTGTACTTTTCCCATTCACGGTACCATCAATTAAATGAGAGCTGATCGTGTGCTGTCATATAAGGTCACACCACACATTCATATTCCACTGATCAATCCAATGTAGGTTTCTCATTAACCAGAGGGGTTACATCCCCATAACTTGCAAATGTGGCCACAACAGTAAGCAATACTTCTTCACAAAATTATTGTCTTGCTGGAGAATCCACTAACAGTATTCAAAACAATTTTGTATATTACTGCCATGTAGATTTTTCTACAGAGAAATCTGAAATGTGTGATATTTAGGTCTATGAAGAACACACAGAATACGTCTTTGGCTGATACCAACTTCTCTACCGAGCGAGGTGGCGCAGTGGTTAGCACACTGGACTCGCATTCGGGAGGACAACGGTTCAATCCCGCGTCCGGCCATCCTGATTTAGGTTTTCCGTGATTTCCCTAAATCGCTCCAGGTAAATGCCAGGATGGTTCCTTTGAAAGGGCATGGCCGACTTCCTTCCCTAATCCGATGAGACCGATGACCTCGCTGTTTGGTCTCTTCCCCCAAACAACCCACCTTTGCACCTGATGAGAACTAGCATCCAGAATTGTTGCAACAGCTGCAAGAACTGCTACTTTTGCAGCTTCTTTGGTAGCAGTCTTCCTTCACATATGTTTTCTTGGGGCAAAACTTTGAGACTTGATGGTATTAACAAAGTTGGACAGGATCTCCATGAAAACCATACTGCTCGTGATTCATTTTGGTGATGTTCATCATAAGTTAAGATCAGGGTGACCAATTCTTCATTAATAAATGGCATTGTACTCTTGAAAAGGGTTTATACATTACTAACAGTTTTTCTGCTTGGATGTTTTATAAGAAGTACACTGTAAAATCCAAAGTAGAAAGCTCTGAAATATTTAGTGAAGCATGGAATGTATATTGCAAAGACAGGTTAGACACCATAGGAGGGCACAAGTGTTCAATGAAGTTGACAAAAACATTCTGTCTATAGAAGGTGGAAATTGAATCTGACTGTGAAGTTATCTGGACAGGTCTAACGTATCTAGGTGAACTCTAGTTAATTATCAGATGTCTGTACTGGCCACCTGATTCTGCCTTCACAGTTTTAGAATCATTGAAAGAAAATCTATGCACAGTAGTATGGAAACCATGCAATATTTGTTGGAGGCAACTTTAATCTACCAAATATAGACTGAGACGTCTGTGGTTCATTACAGGTGGTACAGGCAGGCAGTCTTGTGAAGAACTTTAGAAAATTTTTTCAAAAATTGCCTTAAGAAGGTGGTTTGATGGCCCACACATAATGGAAATATTTTGATCTTGTAGCTTCAAACGGACCTGAACTTATCAACAGTGTAAGTATAGAGACAGGGATTAGAGATCAAGATGTCATCTTAGCGACAATGGTTACTAAATCCATCAAAAAGACTAGGAGAGAATTTTTGCTGGAAAGAGCAGATACTCGGTTGTTAGCATTTGTCTTAGAAAATGACTGCACATCATTTAATTCCAGTATGATGAAAATTGGCAAATTATGGGTAAAGTTGAAATGGATTGTAAATCATGCCCTGGAGAAGTATGTGCCAAGTAAGTGGATTAAGGATAGAAAAGACCCACCGTGGTTTAAAGACAAAATTCGGAAAATGCTCAGGAAGCTAAGGCTGTTGCACTCTCTGTTCAAAAGAGAATGTGCAGATGATAAGAGGCAAAAGTAAGAAGAAAATTGTGCATGAAGGATACAACTACCATTGTCATACCTTAGCAAAAGAGATTGCCGAGAACCCAAGAAAATTCTGGTCTTATATAAAATTGCTAAACAGGTCACAGATTTCTATCCAGTCATTCACTGACCAGTCTGATGTGGCATAAAAGGAAAGCTAAATTTTTAAATCCCTCATTTAAGAAATCATTCACACAGGCAGATCGTAGAAACGTACCATCGTCTGACTGTCTTACAGACTCTTATATGAATGACATAGTAACAGGCATCCCTGGTGCAGAGAAGCAATTGAAATAGTTGAAAAAAAGAAAGTCACCAGATCTGGGCGGAATCCCATTTTTGTTTTATAGTGAGTACTCTACTGCAGTGGCCCCTTACTTAGCTTGCATGTATCATGGATCTCTTGCCAAACACAAAGTCCCAAGTGACTAGAAAAAGCTCAGGTGACTTCTGTATATAAGAAGTGTAAAAGAACAGACCCACAAAATTAAGACCAATATCCTTAGTAGTGGTTTACTGCAGAATTCTTGAGCATATTCTCTGTTCAAATATAATAAATTTCCTTGAGAGGGAAAATCAGCACAGATTTAGAAAGCTTCGCTTCAGTGATAGTCAGCTTGCCCTTCTCTCACATGTGATCTGTGGGTGAAGGGCAACAGACAGATTACATATTCCTACATTTCCAGAAAGCATTTGACATGGTGCCCCACTGCGGACTGTTAATGAAGGGACAAATGTATGGAATACATTCCCAGATATGTGAATGGCTCAAAGACTTCGTAAAAGAACCCAGTATGTTGTTCTGAATAGTGAGTCTTCCATCAGAGGCAAGGGTATTATTAGAAGTGACCCATGGAAGTGTAATAGTGTCCTTTTTATTCATATATATCCATAAATGATGTGAGAGACAGGGTAAGCAGCAATGTGTGCCTGTTTGCTGATGATGCTGCAGTGTTTAGGAAGATGTCATCATTGAGTGAAGATAGAAGAATACAACATGATAAAATTCCTAGTTGGTGTGATAAATGGCAGCTTGCTCTAAATGTAGAAAAATGTAAGTTAACGCAGATGAGTAGGAAAAACAGTCTTGTAATGTTTAAGTATATCATTAGTACTGTATTGCCTGACATAGTCATGTCAATTACATATCTGTGTGTAACACTGCAAAGCATTATGAAATGGATTGAGCATATAAGGACAGTAATAAGGAAGGTGGGAGAATTCTAGGAATGTGTGGTTCATCTGTTAATGAGACTGCATATAGTACATTAGTGCCACCAATTCTTGAGTATTGCTTGAGTGTTGGGATCCCCACCAGGTCAGAGTAAGGGAAGACATCAAAGCAATTCGTAAGTGGACTGCTAGATTTGTCACCAGTAGGTTCGATCACCACACAGGTATCATGGAGATGCTTTGTGAGCTCAAATGGGAATACCTGGAGGGAAGACGATGTTATTTTCCTAAAGCACTGTTGAGGAAAATTGGAGAACCGTCATTTAACGCTGACTTCAGAACCATTCTACTGGTATCAACATACATTCTCTGTATGGATGACAAAGATAAGATAAAGGATAGGGCTCATACGGAGGTGCATAGGTAATTGATATTTTCACTTGTTCTGTTAGTGAGTGGGACATGAAAGAAAATGACTAATAGTGGTACAAGTTACCCTCTGCCATACACTGTACAGTGACATGCGGAGTATGTAAGTAGATGTAGGTGGAATGAATTGCAACATTCTTTTTATCAGACCTGATCTACAGTGGTTACACTGCACTTCAATTAACCCCTGTGACTGACCATTGAATGGCAGTATTACACCTAGATATTTAATTGACATGACTGTGTCAAGCAGCACACTACTAATGCTGCATTTAAACATTATGGGATTGTTTTTCCTGCTCATCTGGATTAACTTACATTTTTTTTTCTACATTGAGAGCAAGCTGCCATTCATCACATCAACTAGAAATTTTATATAAGTCATCTGGTATCCCCCTACAGTCACTCAATGACTACACCTTCCTGTACACCACAGCATCATCAGCAAACAGCCAAAAATTGCTACTTACCCTGTCCATCAAATCATTTATGTTTATAGAGAATAAGAGTGGCCTTATCACACTTCCCTGGAGCACTCCTGGTGACACCCTTGTCTCTGACAAACACTCGCTGTCGAGGACAACACACTGAGTTCTAATACTTAAGAAGTATTCAGTTCATTCACTTTTATGGGAATCTATTCTGTATGCTTGTACCTTCATTAACAGTCTGCAGTGGGACACCAAGTCAAATGCTTTTTGGAAATTAGCCTTCCAGTTACTTTCGGAAAGGCAGTTTGTAGCTCTGATGCCTTCTCTTTGGATGTCTACGAGGCATAATTTTAGGTAGCAGTCACCATCTGATGTTGTTGATCTCAAATGACCACTTTGATGCAGATATTCAATATTTCCTGCCAGACCAGTGTGGTTGAATGGTGAGTGGCACTGCTGTATTATACAACCATTCCATAAGCAACTTCCCATGACAACAACCCTTCTTGCTGAAATGTGACCATGCACGCTTGCCATAACCCTGAAGTGACCCAATGAGACATGTTGACAGAATGAAAAGTGTACAAAGTGACATTGTTCTGTTCATGTTTGGAGGCACAGCACATTCTGTTGATCTCCAGGTGGTTGTACACAGCAATTTCCTGAGGTCAAAACGGCATTGAGAAAGATGTTTCCAAATCCAAAAGACAACACAAATTGTGCAAGTCATGAGGGTGGTGCAAAATTTTTTTGATCAGTTTATGCTCAAGAAATATCTCAAAGATGATGTCTTATTATAAAATTACAGTTTTATAAAAAGAATAAAAAAATATGGCCTTCTTTCAGCTCAATGTTCATTTTATGTCTAAAGACACTGAAGCCTACAGAAAACTTGTAGAAATATGATCAGAAGCTGTAAATTAGTAAAATTATTCACAACAAAACATCTTTATCTGATTTTAGGTCCTATTCTAGATTTACTTACATATACTGTACCATAAGATAGTGCAATTGATCCAGTCCGTAATTCTTTCATTATCACCATCAATCAGAACATGAGGGAGAAACTTCAATGACATGGAGCAAATCAAAACATATATTAGTGAAACAACTCATAGAAACTAAATTAATAGTTAATGATTTTTAAACTGCTGTAGACTATTTGGACTCAGAGTAATTTTAACACAGTAAAATTCAAAGGAAAGCCACTTCTTTGAAAAAAGCTGCTGCTTTCTCAGTTACATAAAATAGCTGCTAATCATCTCCTACTGTTTGCTTAATATTGACAGCAGCACACTGATATTTATCAGAGATTAGCAGTGTCTACTTGCTGTAAGAGTAGATGCCTATTTACCCCTTATGAACATTGCCTGTTGTCATACAATTTACATGAATCTTCAATCCTTGAATCTAGATAATCAGATAATCTGAATCTCCTGGCACAAAGTTACAGAATAAAAATATCTAGGCATTGTAAATCTTAAGTCTGCCACTCTTAGCAAAGCACTGAAATTGGCAAATGAGTGATGTGTTAGCAGATGAACACAATTACACAGTCCTTGACAGAGTGCATTTTGACACTGAGTGCAAGGCTGCCTCTGTACAAGTTTTTAAATGTAACCATATAGGAAGATCTCATTTATAATTCTGCTACTGTCACTGCCTACTTGACTATCCTTACAGGATCTGTCACTCATGTGGCATATTGTTCATTAGGAGGTTCTGCTTTTCTATCATTACTATACTTTATTGTTTGCACTATGTGAATGCATCTGGCAATGACTGGTTGACTGGGAAGAATTTACATACAACTTATATCTGTAGATCCTGAATTAAGAGGAGGCAGTTTTCATAATATTAAAATTATTTCTTTGTTTTCCTTTAGTTGCTATATGAGAACAGTGTCCAGATTCATACTTCTGTATGTTATTACTTTGATTTCAGGGTGATTTGGAGAAAAGTGGTCTTCCTGATAATACAACAGCAGTTGTGAATTTAGCAGGGCAAAATGTTCTAGACCCCACAAGGAGATGGACACCTGGATTTAAGCAGAATGTTTGGTCAAGTCGTGTAAATACTACACAGTCTTTAGCACATTCAATAACAAAATCTGCCAACAAACCTAAAGTTTTTGTTACAATATCTGGTGTAGGTATGCAATTATTAGGTATATGGAAATGAAAACTCTTCTTATTATCACACCACCTCTTACTATCAGAAGTCCATTCACAGGTATTTATAAACCAAGTCCATCAGAGGAATACGATGAAGAGAGTAGCGTAAAAAGCTTTGATTTTTTGTCAGAATTATGTCACGAATGGGAAGCTGCCGCAAAACTGCCAGCAGATTCAGGTGTTCGTCAAACCATAGTGAGATCAGGTAACAGTCAGTCCAATATTTCAGTTGATACATTTATTTTACTTATATTACAGGTATACTTAGCATTACCTATGACATATATATCAATGTTGTTGACAAAAATAGGGAATGTGCAATGTAACAATTATATCTGCATATTCTGTCAGAGTTAAAATATGCGTCTAAAAGAATTTCTGGTATGAATTATCAGCAAGTGCAACTGTGAATCAAAACATTTTAACTTAACAGGTAAGAATGGCTAGTAATTGAAAAAGAATATTCAAAATGTAGACCTGGGCTTCTTCAAAAGTGAAATCTGTATAAAAGTAAGATGATGGTGAACACAAAATTTTGCATTCTTAAAATAATGTCAGACAACAGGCAGACAAAACTGAAATGGCTAGTAAAGTTTTTGTGGGCTGAGGTAACAGTTGCCTCATTACAGATTAGGAATACTACATATAAAATAATACCGTAGTAATGTAACTGAAGCATAACTGATAGGGGACAAAGACAAAGAAATCAAAGTTTCTATCATTTCACATATGTACATGTTTCTTGAGATGCATGATATGATGTTGATTATTTATACAATTTCAATTATAATACTGATTTTAAGTTTTGTGTGATTAGGTGTTGTCCTGGGAAGAAATGGTGGAATGATAAAGCAGCTTTATCTTCCATTCTACCTGGGTTTAGGTGGACCTGTTGGTTCAGGATCACAGTTCATGCCATGGATTCATATTCATGACTTAACAAATCTACTTCTGTATGCAATTGAAAATCCGCAGGTGACTGGAGTACTAAATGGTGTTGCCCCACAGGTGTGTATTAATATTTGAAAAAGTAACACTTCTAGAAATAGGTAGAAGCCTCTATTCATGTGAGATCATCACCAATTCATTTACTGGGAGGTAGTTTAGTTACTTTGTTTTTTAAACAGAGGGAAAAACTGTTGCACTTATACAGAAAAAATTATATTATATGTCAGAATATTGTACAGAACAGCTGTACTCCATTTCATCTACAGGGGCTTGACAAAAATATAGAAACACTGTGACATGTGCATGCATAAATGTAAATGCAGATGTTAGCTGAGCCTGTAAGTTGCACTGTTGTATTTGGCACTGAGCAGAACCTGTGCAATGTCCTCAATATGATGTAAGTGTCATTAGTGGTCAAATCAGTGCTCTCTGTAGTTATGAGTGCATTATGTCGGAGCTAATTGAATTTGAACCTGGGAACATTGTTGGTGCTCATATGGTGGGTGTTTCTGTAAGCAAGGCAGCTGAAGTGTTTGCTATATCAAGAGGCAACATATTGAAGTTTTATGCCACGTACAGGGACAGTGGAAAAACATCATCTGCTAAATCACAATGCGGATGAAAGTGTGTGTCAAGTGATTGTGATGAACAGTCATTGAAGAGGACTGTGATGAAAAATAAGAGGACAACACCTGCAAAAGTTGCTGCAGACCTGAATGTTACATTCACAAATTCTATCAGCATCAAAACAACATCAGTGGTGCAAATGCCTGTAACAAGGAAACATACTGTCAGAGCCATAAAACCTGGACTATGGGACAATAGAAGAATGTCATTTGGTCAGATGAGTCTTGTTTCGCCCTATTTCCAAATTCTGGCTGAGTTTAAGCCCCAAGAGTGAAACATGGCAAAGTTTCAGAGATAAGCCCCTGTTCACACAGTTTGCCTCACTAGGACCGGTTTTGTGAACAAGGGGATGAATGTTCACATCTTCCCTGGTTACCAGTGTCAGCAGATCTCAATATTGTTCAGCCTTCATGGTCTTCTTTGGGAGAAGGGTGCATGATCGTTATCCATCTCTGTCATCTTTATCTGAACTTGCCACTGTTTTGCAGGAAGAATGGTATAAGATTCCCGTGAAACCATACAGTACCTGTATTTATCCATTACGAGATGACTGGGAGATGTTTTAAAAGCCAACAATACCATATTAGGCATTATAATGTGTTGTGTTTTTGATGATCACATATCTTCATCCAGCCCATATAATAATTTAGCTATACTGTGTATGACATACATGAGTTGTATTTGTGTGAGTGTGTATGTGTGTGTTTGTCATCTAATTTTGATGAAGGCCTTACTGGCTGAAAGATTTATTTGGGACAGTCTTTTTGTTGTGCTTATCTGCTACTCAGCATCTCTGCTATATGGTGAGTAGCAACTTTCCTCTTCACAATATTGTTAACTGTGTCCAGTTGTGACTCACAGACATAGTCATAGGATGCTACAATTCTGTATTTTATGAAGTACACATTTTACATTTCTTTCCATTTAAACCAAGTTACTATTCTTTGCACCTCTTTGAAATCTTAAAAAAATCTCAGCTAACTTACTGCACCAAATTGGGATAAAATTACAAGCTTTCAGTGACTGCCTCAGTCATCTTCATTGAGTGCTAATTCTGACTGCTGTTAAACTGATGGGCTCTCACTTTTATACGTGGGGGAGTGCATCTGATTAGCTAGATTATGTACTGATGACATCACAGAGATGGCACATGTTGTGGTGGCACCCTCTGGTCCATAGTTTACATTTGTACTCGCTATACAAATCCACTTGCAGTGCCACCACTCATATTGTGCAGTAAACTATATGAAGTCTTCCTCTATGATCTTCCATTATCAAGTGCACACTTCCACACATTGCAAAGTGCTTGTGTCCCTATTGAAACTCCTTTCACATAGTCTAATTTCCACTGATTTCCTAATCATAAAGCCCAAAGTGTGAGCCAGAATTCTCCACATATGCATGTCTGTACATTAACTTTGTTGCCAGTGATAACTTTAACTTAAAACCACAGTGTCTTTGATTTTGTTTGAGGTTTTTGATAAGAGTCTGTTAATGTATTGTGAACACTTCACACATTGCCCTTCTGAAAGACAAAAATGTTTGCTGTAGCATTTCTGTATTTATTATTTTACAACTAGTGTGCAGTAGTTACTGTTACTTTACAGATCACAGAGGATCCCTCCCATCATGAACTATTCTACTACATCTCTCCAGTACTTGGCGAACTATTTTTCTTAATTTGAGACAGTTTGTACACACATTCCTGCCCAGAACTAAGTTTCAAGTTAATCCATCATATGTGGTACTACTATCTCATTATCTAATTTACTGAAGAAATAAATGCTGCTATTTTTTCACTTCCTCTTTATACTGTCTCACAGTAATTGATACCAGTTTCCATGTGGACATCGTGAAATAGGTCAGGTCTGCTTTGTTGTCATTAGTTTCAATGTACACTGATGGGACAGAAAACAACTGCAACACCAGGAGAATTTTGCGACATAAACGGAAGTCGGTAGGTATGTTTTTACATCTAAAAGATGATGACTATTAAAATTTAGCACCAGTAGCATAAGAGTGGCGCGCTAGGAGCATCACCATGAGGATGTAAATCAGGTTTGCTTTAAATACCCACTGTAACGGTCGTGAGTGATAGTTGTGTTTGAGATCAGTTGTGGCGAGTTGATGTGAGTTAAGAATGCCTTTAAGGCAATGAAGAGCCCATTACCAACACCTCACTGAGTTTGAACAAGATCATGTGATGGGGCTATGAGAAGCTGGATGTTCCTTCTGCAATATTGCTTAACGATTTAACAGGAATGTAGCCACTGTACATGACTGCTGGCAGCAGTGGTCAAGAGAATGTACAGTCACATGTCAGCAGCAGTTGGAACCATAGTGACACAACATACTCTTACAAATTGGTTGCTTCAAGGACAGCTGCAAGTCAGATGCCCTGTAGCATGCATTCTACTGACTCCATACCACCATCATTTGCGACTTCAGTGGTGTCAAGTGAGAGCTCACTGGAGGACAGTGTGGAGGTATGTTGTGTTTTCTGATGAAGGCTGGTTCTGCCTCAGTGCCAGTGATGGCCGTGTGTTGGTTAGGAGGAGGCCAGTTGAGGACCTGCAGCGAACCTGTCTGTGTGCTAGAAACACTTGACCTACTTCTGGAGTTATAATCAGAGATGAAATTTTGTATGACAGGAGGAGCACTCTCATGGTTATCCCATTCACCCTGACTGCAAATTTGTATATCATTCATGAACATCATTCCAGGGGGTGTACTCCAGCAGGATAATGCTTTCTCACATAGCACTGTTGCAACCCAACATGCTCTATAGAGTGTAAACATATTTCTTTAGCCTGCTCAGTCACATGATCTGTCTCCAGTTGTGCACATACTGGATGTCATCGGATGACAACTCCAGCATCATCCACAAACAGCATTAACCATCCAGCATTGGCTGACGAATTGCAACAAGCATGGAACTCTATCCCACAAACTGACATCCAGATCTGTCAAACACAAGGCAAGCATGTTTGCATGCTTTCATTGAAAATTCTGGTGGTTATACCAGTTGTTAATGTACCAGCATTTCCTATTTGCAATGGGTTATCTTGTGCTTACATTAACCTGTAGTCTTGGAATGTTAATCACTTGCATATGTTACCTAGACAAATATATTCCCAACATTTCAGTACTTTGCATTAATTATTTTATGGTGCTGTGACTTTTTTCCCTCAGTGTATTTCTGCCATGAGTGAGTTTCCAAACTACTTGTTGTATTTTCGCACAACACATTTAACATTCTACATCTACACCTGTAATATGCCAGCCATCTTACAGTGTATGGACGAGAGTACTTCTGGGATGACTATCGTTTCCCCCTTTCTTGTTCTGTTCGCATTTGACACATGGGAGGAACTATTATCAGTAATTCTCGATATGAGCTCTGATTTTCTTATTCCGTTCATTAGGCATGGAATATGTGCGAGGAAGTAATATGTTACCCAGCTCTTCTCAGAATATACTCTCTAGAAATTTCAATAGTAAACCTCTGCGTGATGCACAACACATCTCTTGTAGCATCTTTGAGAATCCCTGTAATGCCCTTGTGTCAAGTGAATGCTCCCTTGATGAAATGTGCTGCTCTTCATTGGATTTTTTTCCCTTCTCTTCTATTAACCCAATCTGCTAAAGGTCCCATATTGATGAGCATTGCTCATGAATTGGCCTAACAGTTGTTTTGTAGCCACATCTTTCATGGACGAATTACATTTCCTTAAGTTTCTTCCAATTAATCTCAGTCTGACATGTGCTTCTCCTACAGTTTCTCTCATGTGGTCATTCCACCATAGGTTACTTTGGTATTGTTTTGTTTAGAAATCAGTATTGTTGGGAGATGAAAGTCTATCAGTGAGGAAGTATGACTGGGGAAGATACATATTAATAGACAGTTCTCTCAAATGTTTGGTTGCATCTGGGGGATGAGTGTAATGGTCAATGGAAAGGCCCAATTAGAAGTTTATACCCATCCGTGTTACTAAGTCTTACTGAAACAAACTTGCATGTGGCTTCAGTTTCTATTTCAGTGGATTTGACTTTCTCTTGTCCCAGAGGTGAAAATACCGCTTCAGTTGTGAAGTTCTTTTACTATCACATGACCGGTTTTGGGCTCTTATACACCTATCTTCAGGTGTCGTAACTTGGTGCTGTCACCCCCGAGCACTGCGGTAGACGTGTATGAGGTGTGGTGTGCTACCTACTGCAACATATACACTACCTCCATTAACACCAGTCTATATTTTCATTATATAATTTGATTTACTCCAAAACTATTGCTAACGCCAATTTCAGATATAAATGATTGAAATCTATAAGCTAGTCCCTTGACAAGCAGGATTAGCATCATCATCATCATTTAAGACTGATTATACCTTTCAGCGTTCAGTCTGGAGCATAGCCCCCCTTATACAGTTCCTCCATGATCCCCTATTCAGTGCTAACATTGGTGCCTTTTCTGATGTTAAATCTATTACTTCAAAATCATTCTTAACCGAATCCAGGTACCTTCTCCTCGGTCTGCCCCGACTCCTCCTACCCTCTACTGCTGAATCCATGAGTCTCTTGGGTAACCTTGCTCCTCCCATGCATGTAACATGACCCCACCATCTAAGCCTGTTCGCCCTGACTGCTACATCTATAGAGTTCATTCCCAGTTTTTCTTTGATTTCCTCATTGTGGACACCCTTCTGCCATTGTTCCCATCTACTAGTACCTGCAATCATCCTAGCTACTTTCATATCCGTAACCTCAACCTTGTTGGTAAGGTAACCTGAATCCACCCAGCTTTCGCTCCCATACAACAAAGTTGGTCGAAAGATTGAACGGTGCACAGATAACTTAGTCTTGGTACTGACTTCCTTCTTGCAGAAGAGAGTAGATTGTAGCTGAGTGCTCACTGCATTAGCTTTGCTACACCTCGCTTCCAGTTCTTTCACTATATTGCCATCCTGTGAGAATATGCATCCTAAGTACTTGAAACCGTCCACCTGTTCTAACTTTGTTCCTCCTATTTGGCACTCAATCCGTTTATATTTCTTTCCCACTGACATTACTTTCGTTTTGGAGATGCTAATCTTCATACCATAGTCCTTACATTTCTGATCTAGCTCTGAAATATTACTTTGCAAACTTTCAATCGAATCTGCCATCACAACTAAGTCATCCGCATATGCAAGACTGCTTATTTTGTGTTCACATATATTAATGTCACCCAGCCAGTCTATTGTTTTCAACATATGATCCATAAATAATATGAACAACAGTGGAGACAGGTTGCAGCCTTGTCTTACCCCTGAAACTACTCTGAACCATGAACTCAATTTACCGTCAACTCTAACTGCTGCTTGACTATCCATGTAAAGACCTTCAATTGCTTGCAAAAGTTTGCCTCCTATTCCATAATCTTGTAGAACAGACAATAACTTCCTCCTAGGAACCCGGTCATATGCCTTTTCTAGATCTATAAAGCATAGATACAATTCCCTGTTCCACTCATAACACTTCTCCATTATTTGCCGTAAACTAAAGATCTGGTCCTGACAACCTCTAACGGGCCTAAACCCACACTGATTTTCATCCAATTGGTCCTCAACTTATACTCACACTTTCCTTTCAACAATACCTGAGAAGATTTTACCCACAACGCTGATTAAAGAGATACCTCTGTAGTTGTTACAATCTTTTCTGTTTCCATGTTTAAAGATTGGTGTGATTACTGCTTTTGTCCAGTGTGATGGAACCTGTCCCAACTCCCAGGCCATTTCAATTATCCTGTGTAGCCATTTAAGACCTGACATTCCACTGTATTTGATGAGTTCCGACTTAATTTCATCCACCCCAGCCGCTTTATTGCACTGCAATCTATTGACCATTTTTTCCACTTCCTCAAATGTGATCCTATTTCCATCATCATTCCTATCCCATTCTACCTCGAAATCTGAAACATTACTGATCGCATTTTCACCTACATTGAGCAACTCTTCAAAATATTCCCTCCATCTGCCCAAGGCATCCACAGGATTCACCAGCAGTTTTCCTGACCTGTCCAAAATACTTGTCATTTCCTTCTTACCTCCCTTTCGAAGACTGCTAATTACACTCCAGAATGGTTTTCCAGCAGCTTGACCCATAGTCTCCAACCTGTTTCCAAAGTCTTCCCACAATTTCTTCTTGGATGCTGCAATTATCTGTTTGGCTTTGTTTCTTTCTTCAACATAACTTTCTCTGTCTACCTAGGTTCTGGTATGTAGCCATTTTTGATACGCCTTCTTTTTCCTTTTACAGGCTGCCTTGACTGTATCATTCCACCAAGCTGTTTGCTTCATCCTACTTTTACACACTACTGTTCCAAGACATTCTTTAGCCACTTCTAGTACTGTGTCCCTGTACCTTGTCCATTCCTTTTCCAATGACTGTAATTGACTACATTCAACTAACTGGTACCTGTTATGTACTTGTGCCTGATTTCCTTATCCTGAAGTTTCTCCACTCTTATCCTCCTACATATGGACCTGACCTCCTGCACTTTCCTGCCAATTTCACTGCGAATTAAATAATGATCAGTGTCATCAAAGAATCCCCTGAATACACATGTGTCCCTCACAGCCTTCCTGAATTCCTGATCTGTTATTATATAGTCAATGACAGACCTGGTTCCCCTGCCTTCCCAAGTATACCGGTGAATGTTCTTATGTTTAAAAAAAGAGTTTCTGATTACTAAGCCCATACTGGCACAGAAATCCAAGAGTTGTTTCCCGTTCCTGTTGGCCTCCATATCCTCTCCAAATTTACCCATAACCTTTTCATACCCTTCTGTTCGATTGTTCGATTTCCAATCCTGGCGTTAAAATCACCCATGAGCAGAACACTGTCCTTGTCCTTTACTCTAACAACTACATCACTGAATGCCTCATAAAAACTATCCATCTTATCTTGATCTGTCCCTTCACAATGCGAATATACTGACACAATCCTAATTTTCTTGCTAGACACTGTCAAATCTATCCACATCAGTCGTTCGTTTACATACCTTATTGCAACTACGCTGGGTTCCATTTCTTTCCTGATGTAAAGCCCTACACCCCATTGTGCTATTCCTGCTTTGACTCCTGACAGGTAGACCTTGTATTCTTCCACTTCCTCTTCTTTCTCACCCCTTACCCGAATGTCACTAACAGCTAAAACGTCCAGCCCCATCTTACTTGCAGCCTCTGCCAGCTCTACCTTCTTCCCAGAGTAGCCCCCATTGATATTAATAGCTCCCCATCTCATTACCATTTGTTTGCCAAGTCGTATCTTAGAAGTCCCTGGTTTGTCAGTTAGAGGTGGGACTCCGTCATCTCCAAAGGTCCGAGGCATTTTGCTCTGCTTGTTGCCAGCATCATATTTAAAGTACCAGGGAAGCAGGTTGCTAGCCTTACTTGCCCCGAGTCCCATTGGGTTTTACCCCTAACGGCTGAGGGACTAGCCGGAGGATTTAGCCAGATGGCCAGTGGTTTGCTGACAGGCAAACGTTCTTGGTAAGGAGCTACTTTACATCACCGCAGGAGATGACAGTTATTGGCTGTGGGTGGGAGAAACCTAGCCCTTGTGACTCCTGCAAGCTGCCTAAATGTAAAGAGATGGCAACTCTCAGACTAACTATAAAAATGGTATAGTGGCGTTTTGCTTGTTCACATTTGTTGTGATATTTCATGAAGAAATAGAGATATTCAGTAGGCAAAAATGGCAAATTAAAGATAATGCTGAGATGGAAGTACTGATTATCAGAGCTCTCAACACTACCAGGACTTCCAGAGACACAACAAATCAAAAAAACATATTTCACTACCACACTTTGAAATTAACTCTGTCAGTGGGGTGTCAACAGATAGATCTTGGTGAGAGCTATCAATCAATAATACACTTATATTATTCACACGTTTGCTTAGCTGGCAGGAGGTCATCGCTAATTACCATATTACATTACTTTTAAGAAGCTGCATTATAAACAGAGTGCTCCATGTAGCAGCATACACTAGTATTAAGAAATAACTGTGAGAAAAAATATAAATTTCTTTGCTTTTATATAAATGAAGATCAAAATTAAATGATGCCAAATGTGTGCTATTAATATTGTCAGTTGTGCAAGAACCAGAAGCTCTACATCTATTCTGAGTCAATAATTGGAAAGCGGGGCTTTTTTCTCCATAGAAAAGACACCCCGATTTTTGTATCAGCATAAAATTAAGATGTACTTTGACTGTTCAAAGATCTGTCTGTTATGCAAATGCTACAAATCACAATAACTCATTGGATCTTTAAGCTAGATACATAGTTTTTAGTGTCAGTTCGTTCATAAATTAAGCGTATGTCATGGTACAATTATTTTGTAAATATCATGTGGTGTTCAAAAGGTATCAACTTTGTGTGTCTGGTGATCAGGACAGTGTTGGTTGGAGACCTATAGTGGCAGTAAAGGGCACAAATTTGAGACACAAATGTGGTGATGGGGCTACTGTAAGAGACACACTTATGTGAGGCGCCTGTGTCTGTTTGCCTGTCAGTTTGGCTAGGTTGATAAAGTATTGTCATGAGGAGTGCTAAATTCAGGACTTAAACTTTTGGAGGGACGATGTGTTTGGTGTGATATGAGCATCTCATGAAGGGAATTAGCACTGGGAATGATACAACTGTTGCTCTGATGGGACTTGGTAGAATTTTTCTTTAGTGAGTCAGCTGAATCTGACTGGTCCTATAATTCATGTCATTCAGCACATATGTCTGAGGATAATAAACAATTAATTAAACTTTAATTCTCATTTGTGTTACATTACATTTTTCGTTTCGATGGATCCCTTGGAGAGGAGTCTCTGGGATGTGGAAAGAGTCAAAGTGTAGAGTTATGAGCTATAATCCTTGTGAAGATATTCATCAATGGAGTGAAAGGAGTTGGCCAACAGGAAGTTCTTTTAATTCACTCTGAAACCAATCTTTATCACTCACAAGACCTTTGATATGCTCTGATAAGTTATTGAATAAATGAGTACCCATGTATTTGACTCCTTTTTGTACTAATGTTAAGCTTTTATAGCCTTTATACAGATTGTTTTTGGTTCTGGTATTATAATCATGTTTTGCACCACTTTTTGTAAAAAAGAGACATGTTGGAAATGACAAAGGACATCAATGAGTATATGTACTGTGAAGTAGTAGTTAGAATACCAAGTTTCTTAAAGCGGTCTCTGCATGATGATCTAGGACTGACACCAGATATAATTATAATGACTCATTTCTGAATTTTGAAAATGTTTTCTTTGTGAGAGGAATTTCCCCAAAAGATGATTCCATAACTCATTAGTGAATGGAAGTAGGCCGAATAAACAAACTTCTTCATTTTTAAATGACCTATTTCTGCTATCATGCGTAGTGCAAATGTAGCTGAACTAAGGCGTTTCATTAAGTCTAGAGTGTGAGTTTTCCAATTTAGGTTACGGTCAATTTGTAGCCCTAAAAATTTGACACTGTCTACAGCTTTAGCTTTAATTTCATTGTTTGAATACATTATACTTATAGGGTCAGGATTCTTTGTGAGACACTAAACTGTATGTACTGGGTCTTGTCAAAATTCAATGACAATCCATTTGCTGTGAACCACCCATTGGTACGTACAAATATTTCATTAGCTGATTGCTCAGTGAGATCATGGGTACTGTTTTTTATACAAATACTTGTATCATCTGCAAGTAAGACAAAATTTGCATTCTGTGACACTGCATATGGAAGATCATTAATATACAGGGTGTTACAAAAAGGTACGCCCAAACTTTCAGGAAACATTCCTCACACACAAATAAAGAAAAGATGTTATGTGGACATGTGTCCGGAAATGCTTAATTTCCATGTTAGAGCTCATTTTAGTTTCATCAGCATGTACTGTACTTCCTCGATTCACCGCCAGTTGGCCCAATTCAAGGAAGGTAATGATGACTTCGGTGCTTGTGTTGACATGCGACTCATTGCTCTACAGTACTAGCATCAAGCACATCAGTATGTAGCATCAACAGGTTAGTGTTCATCACAAACGTGGTTTTGCAGTCAGTGCAATGTTTACAAATGCAGAGTTGGCAGATGCCCATTTGATGTATGGATTAGCACAGGGCAATAGCCGTGGAGCGGTACATTTGTATCGAGACAGATTTCCAGAACGAAGGTGTCCCGACAGGAAGACGTTCAAAGCAATTGATTGGCGTCTTAGGGAGCATGGAACATTCCAGCCTATGACTCGCGACTGGGGAAGACCTAGAACGATGAGGACACCTGCAATGGATGAGGCAATTCTTTGTGCAGTTGACGATAACCCTAATGTCAGCGTCAGAGAAGTTGCTGCTGTACAAGGTAATGCTGACCACGCCACTGTACGGAGAGTGCTACGGGAGAACCAGTTGTTTCCGTACCATGTACAGCGTGTGCAGGCACTATCAGCAGCTGATTGGCCTCCACGGGTACACTTCTGCGAATGGTTCATCGAACAATGTGTCAATCCTCATTTCAGTGCAAATGTTCTCTTTACGGATGAGGCTTCATTCCAACATGATCAAATTGTAAATTTTCACAATCAACATGTGTGGGCTGACAAGAATCCGCACACAATTGTGCAATCACATCATCAACACAGATTTTCTGTGAACGTTTGGGCAGGCATTGTTGGTGATGTCTTGATTGGGCCCCATGTTCTTCCACCTAAGCTCAATGGAACACGTTATCATGATTTCATACAGGATACTCTACCTGTGCTGCTAGAACACGTGCCTTTACAAGTACGACACAACATGTGGTTCATGCACGATGGAGCTCCTACACATTTGAGTCAAAGTGTTTGTACGCTTCTCAACAACAGATTCGGTGACCGATGGATTGGTAGAGGCGGACCAATTCCATGGCCTCCACGCTCTCCTGACCTCAACCCTCTTGACTTTCATTTATGGGGGCATTTGAAAGCTCTTGTCTACGCAACCCCGGTACCAAATGTAGAGACTCTTCATGCTCGTATTGTGGACGGCTGTGATACAATACGCCATTCTCCAGGGCTGCATCAGCGCATCAGGGATTCCATGCGACGGAGGGTGGATGCATGTATCCTCGCTAACGGATGACATGTTGAACATTTCCTGTAACAAAGTGTTTGAAGTCACGCTGGTACGTTCTGTTGCTGTGTGTTTCCATTCCATGATTAATGGGATTTGAAGAGAAGTAATAAAATGAGCTCTAACATGGAAAGTAAGCGTTTCCGGACACATGTCCACATAACATATTTTCTTTCTTTGTGTGTGAGGAATGTTTCCTGAAAGTTTGGCCGTACCTTTTTGTAACACCCTGTATAATAGGAACAACAAGGGACCTAAAATAGAGCCCTGGGGCACCCCTTGTCTGATGGTTTCATAATTTGAATGACTGTTGTTATGTGGTAAGCCTGATACAGACACACACTGTTTCCTATTAAAAAGATAGGGTCAGAACCATTAGCCTGTTACTCCTGTTATCCCATAATATTTTAACTTTTGTATAAGGATATCATGCTTAACACAATCAAAAGCTTTAGCCAGATCACAGAATATTCCAAATGGTAATGACTTTGATTATAATATATCATCTGTAAAAGTGAATATAGCTTGATCAGTTGACAATCCTTTGAGAAATCCAAACTGATTGTGAATGAGAATATTTTTCTGTACTAAGTGTTTATAAAGTCTGTTGTACATAACACTTTCAAATACTTTTGAAAATATTGCCAATAATGAAATAGGATGGAAGTTTTCCACTGAAGATTTGTCTCCTTTTTTGTGTAATGGTTTGACAGTAGCATATTTAAGCCTATCTGGAAAAGTACCACTGTGGAGGGATTCATTACATAAGTAACTCAGTATGTCACAAAGTTCTGAGGAGCAACATTTAATTATGGTATTGCTCATTTCATCATAACCACTGGAACATTTGTTTTTAAGAGAGCTAATAATATTAGAAATCTCTTTCGGTTAGGTAGGATATAGTTGAATTTTGTCAAACTTCTGCGGAAGTGCATTTTTTAAATATTTTAAGCTGTCTTCTGAGGAACTATGTGAACCTAAGTTGTCTGCTACTGAAAGGAAAAAGTTATTGAAAGTGTCTGCAATTTTGGAGGTATCTCTAATCAACTCATTATTTACATTTAATGTAATTTCCTCATTTGCCTGATTAGTTTTTCCTGTTTCACTTTTTACTATGTTCCATATAGTTTTTATCTTGTTATTAGAGGCATTTATTTTTTCTTGAAAATAAATACATTTTGGGGTTCTGATTACTTTGTTTAGAATTTTACAATATAATTTGTAATGTTATTTAGCTCTGTAGTCATTGTTTTCCCTTGACATTAAGTACAGTCTTCTTTTTATTTTGCAAGATACTTTTATTCCATTTGTAATCCAAGGTTTTGAAACATCTAATCTATTTGCTTTGATTACTTTCTCAGGACAGCAGTTTTCAATGTGACCTATGACTATATTAGAGAAACAGTCATATTTTTCATTTATCCCGGGTGAATTGTATACATCTTTCCAGTCTGTATTCCTCAAACAGTTTTTTATACCTACAATTCCTGTTTCATTTATTATTCTTATAGTTTCCCACTTCCTGTTATTAGTTGAATCAGGCCCCACTATATGAAATGTAAGCAACTGGGCATCATGATCTGGAAGGCCATTAAATATTGGATTTATACTATGATTTGCTAGTGTGGTAGTGTCTGTGCTGCTGGTACCCATAACCCTGGTTCGGAACTGTACTAAGGGAATGAGATTATAAGAAATGGTAAGAGACTCTAGTATGGATCTTGAGTAACTATCTTCCAGAAAATTTAAATTAAAATGTCCACTTAGTATGAGTTCATTATTTTTAGAAGTTAAGAAATTTAATACTGTATCGAGCTGTTTAGTGAATAGCTGGAAATTACAAGTTGGAGTGCTGTATATTGTGACTATAATTACTTTTCTTTTGTGTGTTTCTACTTGTGTGGCACATGCTTCAAAATGCTGATCACTACAGTATTTAAGAATGTCAATGTTTTTATAATTGTGACCCTTCTTAACGTAAGTGGCAACTCCTCCTTTCTCCATCTCTTTTCTAAAATACTTTGAAGCTAAGGTGTACCCTTCCATATTAAGCATTTCAATTTCACTACCTAAATGATGTTCAGAAATATAAATAATATCAACAGGATTTGTAGACTGTAACTTATCTAAACAGATCTGAAATTCATTAATTTTATTTTTTAAACCTCTGATATTTTGATTTAGTTAATTTACTATTACTTTTTTTTGTCTTCATAAGTATTATGCTTAACATTTTCAGATAAACCTTGTTTCAATATTGAATGTGTAGATAATGAGCTTAACCTAAAAAAGAACTACCGGTACTTCCATGAGTTGCAGTGTCCCCCCTTAAAGAATTTGCTATCAACATAGCCAGTATATCCTTCCCTATTCTATTGAGATGCAGGCCATGAGAAGTAAAGCCCCACCTACCAATAGTGTCAACAGGAACCAAACCAATCCCTGACCCAGCGCCAGCCTGAAGCAATCAACTCCATATTGATCCTCTTCACAGAGCTGTGCAACTTGGGTCAGTCGTACCACTTGAAAAAGGGCACAAACTCAACATTAGTATGGTTCATTGCTGATACTATTTTTACCAGGTCACTCTCAATACTGTAGCCGTGGTCCCTATCGATACTGTTCCCTGCTCCACCCACTATTACAATATGATCCTCCTTGGTGAAGCCTTTACACAAAGATCCTATGTCCTCTCTCACTTGGTTGAGAGATGCACTAGGCTTAAAAAAGTTTGTGACCTAGTGTCACCTAATTTTCTGTGCAGAAGTTGGCCCACACCTCTTCCATGACTGCTACCTAACAGCAGAATTTTCTTCCTACTTCTTACTTATTCTGAAGCAACAGGCTTCCTAACTGAATCCTGCTGTGCATCAGCTACACCTACATCTACATGGGACTCTTCATTACTTAACAGTGGCAGCAGGGAAAATCTATCTTTTGTGCTAACAATGAAACTGTCAGATACTGTCCTCTTTCTGTGGCTCCTGTTCCCTGCTACCACTTCCCACTTCTCTTCACCCTTCTCCCCCCTTAAGCTAATTAGTGCCTCCATAACTTTATCTAATTCAGCCTGAAGGGCTCTAATCTTCCCCTCCTGTTCTGCTATTGTCATATCCTGTTAACTACTGTTATTTGAAATCATCATCCCACATCATATATAATGGAAATAATCCCTTCATTTTGTTGAATGCAAATATACACTCCTGGAAATGGAAAAAAGAACACATTGACACCGGTGTGTCAGACCCACCATACTTGCTCCGGACACTGCGAGAGGGCTGTACAAGCAATGATCACACGCACGGCACAGCGGACACAGCAGGAACCGCGGTGTTGGCCGTCGAATGGCACTAGCTACGCAGCATTTGTGCACCGCCGCCGTCAGTGTCAGCCAGTTTGCCGTGGCATACGGAGCTCCATCGCAGTATTCAACACTGGTAGCATGCCGCGACAGTGTGGACGTGAACCGTATGTGCAGTTGACGGACTTTGAGCGAGGGCGTATAGTGGGCATGCGGGAGGCCGGGTGGACGTACCGCCGAATTGCTCAACACGTGGGGCGTGAGGTCTCCACAGTACATCGATGTTGTCGCCAGTGGTCAGCGGAAGGTGCACGTGCCCGTCGACCTGGGACCGGACCGCAGCGACGCACGGATGCATGCCAAGACCGTAGGATCCTACGCAGTGCCGTAGGGGACCGCACCGCCACTTCCCAGCAAATTAGGGACACTGTTGCTCCTGGGGTATCGGCAAGGACCATTCGCAACCGTCTCCATGAAGCTGGGCTACGGTCCCGCACACCGTTAGGCCGTCTTCCGCTCACGCCCCAACATCGTGCAGCCCGCCTCCAGTGGTGTCGCGACAGGCGTGAATGGAGGGACGAATGGAGACGTGTCGTCTTCAGCGATGAGAGTCGCTTCTGCCTTGGTGCCAATGATGGTTGTATGCGTGTTTGGCGCCATGCAGGTGAGCGCCACAATCAGGACTGCATACAACCGAGGCACACAGGGCCACCACCCGGCATCATGGTGTGGGGAGCGATCTCCTACACTGGCCGTACACCACTGGTGATCGTCGAGGGGACACTGAATAGTGCACGGTACATCCAAACCGTCATCGAACCCATCGTTCTACCATTCCTAGACTGGCAAGGGAACTTGCTGTTCCAACAGGACAATGCACGTCCGCATGTATCCCGTGCCACCCAACGTGCTCTAGAAGGTGTAAGTCAACTACCCTGGCCAGCAAGATCTCCGGATCTGTCCCCCATTGAGCATGTTTGGGACTGGATGAAGCGTCGTCTCACGCGGTCTGCACGTCCAGCACGAACGCTGGTCCAACTGAGGCGCCAGGTGGAAATGGCATGGCAAGCCGTTCCACAGGACTACATCCAGCATCTCTACGATCGTCTCCATGGGAGAATAGCAGCCTGCATTGCTGCGAAAGGTGGATATACACTGTACTAGTGCCGACATTGTGCATGCTCTGTTGCCTGTGTCTATGTGCCTGTGGTTCTGTCAGTGTGATCATGTGATGTATCTGACCCCAGGAATGTGTCAATAAAGTTTCCCCTTCCTGGGACAATGAATTCACGGTGTTCTTATTTCAATTTCCAGGAGTGTATGCCACAATGCTCCCTGTAACTGGAAGTAATCCTATTTAGGTCCACAATACTTCCTGTGTCCAATGGAATATATTACAACAGTTTCTTAAATGAATAACATTGTATTTCCATTGACATGGAACATCAGCCTTCAGAATGTCATAGGACTTACTTTACAAACTTATACAGGATGATACTCTTGGAGACAACATAAATATCATAGGTCTGTGGACCTAATGGTACACAGCTTTTTGGGACACTTTAGTTAATAAGTAGGCATTGTGAAAATAATCTGTGCAGTGTTGTACTGTACGTTATTGCCTACTTGCTATCAGAATAGTAATCAACTGGCACAGTTCATACATACACTGAAGAGCCAAAGAAACAGGTACAGCGGCCTAATATTGTGTAGCACCCTGCAAGCATGCAGAAGTGCCGCAACACGACGTGGCATGGACTCGACTAACATTTGAAGTAGTTCTGGAGGGAACTGACACCACGAATCCTGCAGGGCTGTTCATAAATTCGTAGAGTACAAGGGGGTGGAGATATCTTCTGAACAGCATGTTGGAAGGCGCCGCAGATGTTCTCAATAATGTTCACCTCTGGGGAGTTTGATGGCCAGAGGAACATTTAAACTCAGAAGAGTGTTTCTGGAGCCATTCTGTAGCAATTCTGGATGTGTGGGGTGTTGCATTGTCCTGCTGGAATAGCCCAAGTCTTTCTGAATGCACAATGGACTTGAATGGATGCAGGTGATCAGACAGGATGCTTATGTATGTGTCACCTATCAGTATCGTAGATTTCAGTGCTGGGCCATCTACAAGTGTCAGTGTGCAAACCATTCAACGAAACATCATCGATATTGGCTTTCGGAGCCCTAGGCCCACTTGTGTACGCTTGATGACTGCGCGATGCAAAGCTTTACACCTTGCCTGGGCCCATTTAACACCAACATTGGACTGTTGATGACTGGATACATGATGACTGGTCAGACAAGTCTCATTTCAAATTGTATCAAGTGAATGGACATGTACGGGTATGGAGACAACCTTATGAATCCATGAACCCTGCATGTCAGCATGGGACTGCTCAAGCTGGTGGAGGTTCTGTAGTAGTGTGGGTCTTGTGCAGTTGGAGTGATATGAAACCCCTGATAGGTCTAAATATGACAGTGATGAAGCTCTCCACACTGGTCTACCCTGTGTAACCCTCTTTGTCTCTGCGTAGCTGTTACATGCTACATCCATTTGAACCTGTTTAGTACAGTCAAGCTTTCGCCTCCCTCTATAAATTGTGCCACACACACTTCCCTCTGTTACCGACTTAACAATTCCTTGTTGCCTCAGGATGAATCCTGTCAGTTGATCATATTGATCATCAGGTTACAGTCTAACAATGGAAAAGCATGAATAATATTTGGCTAGTTTTTTCATAAAAATAAGCAAAATGCACATGTGTGTCATTTTTTATAATAGAAGTGCATCACATTTTGTTTACTTTAATGACAAAATTAGTCAAACATTGCAAATGCTATTCCATTGTTACACAGTGACCTGATGATGATTTATGTAGTCAACAGATCTCATCTTTTAATCAAGTTTTGTCACAAATTTTATTTCCTTATAATCAATAAAGATTCCATAACAAATAAATTTATGTTCAGTGTTAACAAATTTCTCTGTTTCAGAAATAATTTTCTTGTTATTGCCAACCTTCTTCTTATATTCCCTATCAGTTATTTTGCTGCTCAAAGTAAAACTCACCTAGTAATTTCTTCATCACTGCCTGATTTAAGTCAACTACATTCCATTACCTTTGTTTTACTTTTTTCATCTTATAACTTATTTTCAAGACACAATCCTTGCCATTCAACAAATCTTTCGTGTCTTTTGTCACCCATGATGAAATTGTATCTATATCTACATCTACATCATCTACATATATACTCTGCAAACAATTGAACTGTGCATGATGAATGGTACCCGTACCACTACTAGTCATTTCCTTTTCTGTTCCGCTTGCAAATAGAGCGAACAACAACTGTCTAAAAGTCTCCACAAGAGGCCTAATTTCTCACATCTTATCTTCACAGTCCTTATGGAAAATGCATGGTGGTGGCAGTAGAATCGTTCTGAACTCTGGCCTTGTGAAAAGAGCATCGTCTTCCCTCCAAGGTTTCCTGTTTGAGTTCATGAAGCATCTCCATAATACTTGCATGCTGATTGAACCTACTGGTAACAAATCTAGGAGCATGCCTCTGAGATGTTTCGATGTCTTCCTTTATTCAGAGTGGATATCCCAAACAGCACTCAAGAATTGGTCACACCAACATTCTATACATTCTCTCCTTTATGAATGAGTTATGGTTTCCCAAATTTCTCCCAGTAAAATGAAGTCAAGCATTTGCCCCCCCCCCCCCCCCCCTATTACCAACCTGATGTGCTAATTCCATTTCGTATTGCTTTGCAGTGTTACGCCTAGATATTTAATTGTGACTGTGTCGAAATGCACCTACTAATGCTGTATTCGAATGTTCCAAGATTGTTTTTCCTACTCATTTGCATTAACTTACATTTTTCTACATTTAGAGCAAGCAGCCATTCATCACACCAACTAGAATTTTTTTCTAAATCGCCTAGTACACTCCCACAGTTACTCAATGATGACACCTTCCCATTTCCCACAGTGTCATCGGCAAACAGCCATAAATTGCTGCTCACCCTGTCCGTCAGGTCATTTATGTATATAGAAGATAAAAGCAGTCCTATTACACTCCCCTGGAGGCACTCCTGATAATACCCTTGTCTCTGATGAACACTTGCCCTCGAGGACCATACTGGGTACTATTACTTGAAGAGTCTTGGATTCACTCACATATCTGGGAACCTAAACTGTAGGCTCAGACCTTTGTCAACAGTTTGCAATGGGGCACCATGTCAAATGCTTTCTGGAAGTCTATCAATATACAATCTGCATGTTGCTCTCCATTTATGGTTTGTAGGATATCATGTGAGAAAAGTGCAAACTGAATTCCTCACACCCGACACTTTCTAAATTCGTACAGATCTAGGGACGGGAATCTCCCGTGTTTTTATGGAACAAATTTATTATATTTTATAATTTTTATTGTGTTATATTATATATTTTATAATATTTATTATATTTGAACTCAGAATGTGTTGAAGAATTCTGCAACAAACCAATGTTAAGGATATTGGTCTGTAATTGTGCTGGTCACTTATAATATATGCAGGAGTCAACTGCGCCTTTTTCCAGTCACCTGGGACTTCTTGTGGGGCAAGAGATTCACAATAAATACCACCTACTTAAGGGACCATTGCTGTAGAGTATTCTCTGTAAAACTGAATTGGGATTCCATCTAGACCTGGCAACTTGTTTGTTTTCAACTCTTTCCGTTTCTTATCATTGACAAACCTCAATTTTTTTTATTTCTTCTCCCTGAACTTTCCAAATTTCTCCTTGGTTTTCTGCACTACTTCCTTGATGCACCAGATTAAATAACAGTGGGAATAGACCTTTCAATTCATATCTGCAAACTGGTTTCTGCACAAGTTACGGATAACTTTTTGCTGCTTATATGTTATCTCCGCTACCTACACAATTGCAGACAGTGTGTTTCAGTCAACACTGTTAAAAGCTTTTTCTAAATCTACAAATGATATAAATGTAGGTTCCCCTTTCTTCAGTCTATGTTCTAAGATACGTCATAGGGTCTGCATTGCCTTGTTTGTTCCTAAATTTTTCTGGAATACAAACTGATCTTGCCATTCTTCTGTAATTTTCACACTTGTCAGCTTCCGCCTTCTTTAGAATCAAAATTATTACATTCTTCTTGCTTGAAGCCTGGCAGTATTTCACCTGTATCATATTATTTGCATACCAAGGTTATCTGTAATTCTGACAGAAAGTCATTTGCTCCATGTTTCAACTTAAATCTGTCAAATTCTTCTCCAGTCCCTTATCCCCGATACCACCTTCATCTTTCTGTTCTACAAAATTGTCTTCAAATTTGTTTCCTTTGTACAGCTCTTCCTGCCTATTAGAATTTGTTTAGTCCTGGTTTGTTATCTGACAAGTGTGCTCTTGATATTTATCTAACTGCTGCTTTATTTTGCAAGAAGATTCCTTTAATTTTTCCTTTTGGTGACACCATTCTTTGCCATAGTGACATATGCTTCTGCAGCTATGTATTTCCTATTTAGCCGTTCCTGCTTTGGACTTCGTCTTTTTGTCCTCTGCTGCCTTCATTGTTTCATTTCTCAACTACCTATTTGTCTTCTCTTAAATTAAACTGTTGTCTAATACTCCCTTTGAAAGTCAACAGATGTTTTTTACAAAGTTATATGGGTCCCATGTCCTCAATTTCTTATCTTTCTGCAATTTCTTCAGTTTTAATCTGGATTTAATAACCAATAAATTGTGTCTGGAATCCACTTCTGCCACTAGAAATGTTTTGCAGTTTCAAAATCTCTATCTTACCATTATATAACATACCTGAAACCTGGTGCCACTAGATCTGTTCCATATATACAACCATCTTTCCTTCTTCATAAATCAAATGTTAATCATTATTAACACTTTTGCTGCGGCTGACACTTATAAGTGTCAAAACAAGCCACGTGCCAGTGTGGCTGACGCTTATAAGCATCCGCGCTCACTGTCGGATTACGCAGTCTAGTTGCAGTGTCTTAAGCTAGTATGAAAGCGTGTACACCTTTGTGTGGTCAGTTATCGAACATATATTGTTCGTAATGGAGACTAGTGAACAGACACCTGGACCTTCCAATGTGAAAAGGAGCAGGAAAAGTGTTAAATTAACAGAGGAACAGTTACTTAGTGTACTAGACGACGGTGATTTCCTGTGTATTGAGGATGAGGCATACCACGGAGATTATCATTTAGAGGCTGCAGAAGAACTGCAGAGTGATGATAGCGTGGAAGCACAGCTTTCGAATCCGTTTCAGGACAGTACCTGCCGTTTCAGAGTGTTGCTGGGCCGCACTGGAGAGTTGCACGCCTGCACCGATGCCGCAGCGAAAGTGTTAAATTATGCTCTCTGCAAAACACCTACCGGGAGTATTCCCCTTGCATTCCTTCTTCCCATTTGATGTTCTCTTCTTTTCTTTCTTGTCACCACTGACCACAAATTCTCACTACATCTAACTTCAACTTATGCATTTCTTTTTTAGAGTCTCTTACCTAACTACCTTGTGTAAGTGACATAACATTCCATGCTATGAACTGTACAACACCATAAGGTTTTCCCATGACATCATCCTGAGTAGTCCCTGCCGTGCAGCTATTTTACCTATGGAATATTTTTATCCAGGAGGACACCACCGTCGCCAGCAAATATTATTATAGAGTTGCACATCCTTGGGAAATATAATGGCTAGTTGCACTTGACTTTTAGCTGATTACAGGAAGAACAATGTAAGGCAGTGTTGGCTAATATTATAAGATCAGACAGCCATTCAGTCTCTTGCCATTGCACATCTCCAGAAACCATATGTTAGCCTAACCTTTCTACAGGTACTCTTCTGTTGTTGTTGCATCTACTTTATGCCTGACACACAAGCCACGCATCCGTGATAAGGTCCATGGTTTGCAGGGAGGATGTACATGATATCTTTTGTTTTTTGTTGTGATACTTCAGTTTTTTGTTATTCCCTATTGTCAGATTAAGTGTTTTCACTTCGTTGCACACAATTGAAAAGGAAAAGCGCCGTCCCACTCGGTTTTAAAACACTAGTACTTTGTGAAGTACCAGCATGCATGTCACATGCTTACAAGTCATAAAAACCATTATAATATTTCCCAAAAACATTAAGGGTTTAAAGTCTTTTGTCAACAGTAATTATTATGAGTCACCCTAAGCCATGCAGTATGTACAGTCCACGCCTACTTCTCTCATCACTTCTTTCATCCTTTGAGCCCTTTTCAAGTTGTGCAGTTGGTTCGCATAACAGTTTCTGTTCGTTATTGGCTTCCAGACTAATTTTCCAGGGCAACATAACTTATGTCATTGAAGTACTTATGCTACATAAGTGAATTATAAAAATATTGCTGATAAATGAAACTCCAGTTGGCTTCCATAAATGATTAATGCTATCTGTCACTAACAGAATAAATAAATGCAATTTACACTTGAAAATTCATACTTATGATTAGACTTTTTGCCTATATGTAAAATTTAATGATCATTTCAATATTCATCTAATCAGTCACCAGCAGATTTAAGACAAACTTGAAAACTTCCCTTAACTATCATTGTTTTATAGCTATAACTTTGGCATCGAGTAAAATCAAATTAGATGTCCATGTTTTAACCTTCATGCAGTGACTTGCATCATTTTTCTAAAGAAGCTGTTATTCATTATGACTGAAATATTGGTTGTTGAGATAAACAAAAATGAGTTCAGTCAAATGCTCACCAGCAGTTAAATGATGGGTAATATACACACAGTTGAAAACAGCAGAATCAAATTATTTTTTCTGTTCTTAAATGTGCCTATATGCCACACATCTGCAAGTGTGTTTGCTAAATCTCTACCGGAAATGTAATACCAGGTAGTTATAATTAAACTGATGCAGTTCCAACTGCTGCAGTGTGAGCTGTATACGTCACAGATATGACCCTTAATCAGTGTGCTCATGGAGTATGTTGGAAAAGATAATAATTCCACTTTCTACCACCAGGTGGAAATATGGCACTGTAAGCAGTCAGAGTGTGGTGTGGGCACAGGAAAAGGGGAGGGACAATCAGACACATGATATTAGTGGTTCTGGCACGTTCATTAGGATATAGTCACAAGTTTCAACATGTGTTCTGTATGAACTCCTGATTCAGTAACATGCTGCATCCATAACATGGCATGGTCGACAGTTGCTCACAGCACATCCGATGTAATCAGAGCAATACAACACAAAACATGAACTATCATCATTTCTTTATCTTGTCCACATTCACAAAAATTATTGAGAAAGTACTTCATACCAGACTTGTGATGTGAGGGCATCACAAAAACTTAGACACCTTTTTGGAAAAAAACTATGTCTACAACTGAATCTGTATTTTTCTTTCACAATGTACTGGAATCCTACATAAAAAAATTGAGCCAATTGGTATATTTTGTGATCTTTCTAAGGGTTTTAGCAGTGTGGGTCACAAAACAGTACTCTCCAAAGTGTGCCACTGTGGCATTAGGGGCAGTGGGACACTGGATAAAATCCTACGTACAAGAAGCAGAAGGTATTTTTGGATAAGAGCAGCAAAGCTGGTGGAAGGGGGAACTGTACTGCATGGAGTACAGTCCTCCACCACTGCTATTTCTCAAAATTTGGGGTTGCTTAAAGTAGTTTTTGGTAACTGTTTTGGAGTTCAGGGTAAAAAAACTTAACATGGGAGATTTTATAAATCACATAAACCATAAAAAGGTCAACTTACAACAAATAAGTTTTCATTAATTTTCTGGATACAGAAGATGACAATATTAAAAAAAAATTATGTAACAAAACTCACTGGATATTTCTGTCTTCTACCCATTTTGTCATTCTGATTCTTCTCTGTCTCTTTTTACGGAATATGTCAATGATATTTTCAATGTCCATATCCCTTTCTTTATGGATATTTGCCAGAGCCAATCCACCTGCCCCACTGTGTTACTCAAATAAGTCTTTTTTCATCTCAAAGTAGAGAAGCTTTGTTGTTTCAGGTCTTTTACTTTCATCAACCCACTTTTTCTTCCATAGTTTCAGCTCTCCTTTAATTAAAAGTGAATAACTCTCCAAAAACTGTCTCTATAATGTGCTTTCACAAATTCCTGTTACTCTTGTGTGTAGTTTATATCTACTGGTCGGTAGGTGGTGCGCACCCACTGGCGTTGCCAGCACTGAAACGTGTCTACAGAATGTGCGTGTCCGGAAAAATAATACGATTTGACCCAGATGTCAGGTGATTTCGAAGTTTTTGTCTGGGGGGGTCAGCAATTTAAGTGATGATAGGCATACCAGGCATATTTAGCTTTCTTGATTATTGTAATTGGTACATTAATATACATCCAGTGTATATTAATAAATAATACGACACCCATTGTAAGTTAAATGATTTTTATCGGTTTAGGTAGTAAGCTATTTGCCTTTCTTATTCTTTTGTTAAAATGTGTTTGAAATACATTGCAACCAATATTGCTACATAATTATTAAAAAAATGATTGACTCTGTTGAAGTAATATATTTGATGATTTCTGGAGTCATTTTATCCAGTGTATTATGATACTCCATTGGAAGGGGGGGAGCTCTTGTGCCCACCCCCCCCCCCCCCCCCCCCCCCTTTGCCACTGCACCTGTGTGACATGCATGGACACACAAACAAATTACAATTTCAAAAAAACTGTATGATTTATTCAAGAGAAAGAACTGAGCAAGTTAACAACACATTGGTCCTCCTTTGACCATTATACAAGCAGTTATTTGGCTTGGCACTGATTCAATAACTTTTTGGATGCTGTCCTGGGGGCATCATCCAAAATTCTGTCCAGTTGGAATATTAGATCACCACCATCCCAAGTGGGTTGGAGGGTCCTGGCCATAATGCTGTAAACATTCTCAATTGTGGAGAAATCCAGTACCCTTGCTGGCCAAGGTAGGGTTTGACAAGCATGGAAACACGCAGTAGAAACTCATTCCATGTAAGGAAATGTAAGTCCAGGATGGCATCCCATGAAAGGCAACAAAATGGGGCATAGAACATTGTTGATGTACCACTGTGCTGTAAGGGTGCCGCAAATGACAACCAAAGGGTCATGCTGCAAAATGAAATGGCAGCCCAGACTATCACTCCTAGCTGTCGGGCCATTGGTGACAGTCAGGTTAGTGTCCCACCACTGTCTGGGGTGTCTTGAGACGTGTCTTCACTGGTAATCGAGGCCCAATTCGAAGGAGGACTTTGAACACAGTTCTACTCCAGTCAGTGAGATTCCAGGCCACAATGACCAGTGAAGGCTTATGGGGAGACGCCCCAGACAGCGATGGGATCACCAGCCTCACTCACATGCCATACAACCCGACAAACAGTATTGATGGTCTGGGGTGTCATTTCATTTCATAGAAGGATCCCTTTTGTTTTCATTTTTTCATGTTTTTGTGTTATGTTGATGATATTCTACACACTGTTTTGTTTCCCTTCATGGCAAGCCCCCATGGGCTTACATTTCGGTACGATAATGCCTGCCCGAACACAGTGAGAATTTCTTCTGCTTATCTTTGTGCTTGCCAAACCCTACCTTAGCCAGCAAGGACGCATCTCTCCCTAACTGAGAAGGGTTAGAGCATTACGGGCAGGGCCCTCCAATCAGCTCAGGATTTTGATGATCTAATGTATTAACTGGACAGAATGTAGCACAATATCCCTCAGGACATCCAACAACTGTATCAGTTGATGCCAGGCTGAATAACTGCTTGCATAAGAGTCAGATGTGGACCAACACAATATTGACTTCCACAATTTGGGTGTTCTCTTGAATAAATCAATTTTTTTCTGAAATTATAATAGTTTGTTTGTACATGTCATCACATCTGTACTGTTTGGATAGTTCTCCCTTGGTGCATCTTTTTGTCTTAGAGTGTATAAATATGACTTACATTTTTCACAATACATGCTTGTTCACTATGTTTGACAACAGTACGCACTGTGACAAACAATAAACATTCCACCGCTATATAGGATATGCCAACACTTTACTCTACGAACTCGTAACCTGGTTCAAAGTAAACTCTCTGTCAATAAATATGAGTAAAACTAATTATGTCCATTTCAGTTTTAATCACTAAATCCTGTAGGAGAAACCTATTGTACGCAGCAGTCAGAAAATATAAAGGGTAGACTGTCCCACATCCTTAGGTATCTGCATTGGTGGCAAGGTTACCTGGGAACATAATGTTGTCCAGACCCTACAAAGTTTGTCCTCAGCTATTTTTACTGTAAGGACATTGGTAACATCAGTGTCACAAAATCTACTCACTCTGGGTACTTCCACTCTTATGTGCTGTGGAGTTATTTTCTACAGCAGTTCATAAACACCTAAGAACATTTTCTTTCTGCAGAGAAAGACTAACAAATTATTTGCAGAGTTTCCCCACAAGAAATTCATGTCAATCTTTTTTAACAAACATGTGCTATCACAACATCCAAATAAATACTATTATGAGCTCCATGGTTAACAATCCTGTGCACTATGAAACCAGTGAAATTTACCATGTTCACAATGGAAGGAAGGCTGACCTCCACTGTTATTTCAAAAATCTAACCTCGGCACAAAGGTTTACAGTGTTCCGATACTAATATGTTTAGTTCATTGTCTAATAGTATCAGAGGTCTGTGAATTAACAGTAAATTATTTAAAACTAAAGTAAAGATGGATTTGCTCAATTAAACTTTATTCATTAGAAGAATTTTTATAAGATATAGTTATAGACTTATACATATATTTTGATTGTCTGTTTGTTATGTATTATTGTACATGTACTAATTATTGTACTATGCCTATTTTGACGTAGTTCTGTGTCTGTAAATTAACTGTACTTTCCCTTAGAATCACTTTAAACATTCTATGTAATTTATATGTATATATTTTTTTGACTTGCTCCTACCATCTCACATGCATAAAAGGATCAACAGAATGTCTGAGTCATTACAGATATGCAAAGATGCAAAATAGTCACAGAATATGGTCCTTGTGAAAAAAAAATGTTAACATTATTATTTCAAATACTAAATCTCTCTTACTGATTGTTGAAACGGTAATTGATGACAGTTGATCTTAAGTGCTTTGATTTACTAATTACTTACTGTGGTTTCTTCTCTCCTTTCCATTTGTACTAGGATCTAAATCTTAAACACACAGGGTTAGTGTGCTGTCTGCAAAGTACTTTGCTGATAGGCATGATCTGCTACATCACACAATTTAAAATTATCCAGACAACGTGAACTGTAACTTGAGTCATCAATTCACATATAATTTGTAGCCCAGTGATTACGTGGGCAAAAATATGAGAGAGATCATGTATAAAATTTAGCTGTACAGTTCATCATTTGCTTATGACAACAGTGATTTGTAGCCATGAATAATCTTTGAGCGCCTGTAGTGGTGTTGGTGGTAGCAATGGTAGACAACAATGATGCCTTTATTGTGGTAGTCCCCTTATATCTGTGATAACTGATCAAGAAATCTATAAAAATACAGATATGCCTTTTTACACACACACATTGAAAAAGTTCGCACAGTATGCGGTACCCCCACCTTCTGCGCCCCCCCCCCCCCCCCCACTGAATCAAGATAAATTCTTCAACAATCCACTCTGTACATAGGAGACGAACAGTCAGACTAAGGCAGCTGCTGTTATAAGCACAAGGAAAGACTGCTGGGATAGACAACTTGGTCAATGGGGTTGAGGCATTTACTGGACGAACTGTATTTTGTCTCGAGTGAAATTTGAGACTGAGGAACGCTCGGTAGGGAGAATGCAGCATGTATTCCTGGATGGAGAGAAACAGACAGTTATGTGAGTAGCTCCATGTGTGCACAACGACCCTGTTCATGTTGCATATTAATGACCTTGCAGACAATAATAGTAACATCAGATTTTTAACAGGTGCAGGTATCCATAATGATGTACTGTCTAATTTTTAAAACCGCACAAATATTGAGTTAGATCTTGATAAGATTTGAAAGTGGTGCAAAGACTGGCAACATGCTTTAAATGTTAAAAATGTGAAATTTTGCACTTTATAAAATGAAAAAAAATGTAGTGGTTTGCAGAGTATGGATCTCATTTAAGATCACTTTGTACATATCGTATGTTCAGGTTCCATCACAAGTTTTGCTGGTATGTAAGTCATATTGGTATGTTTTTGTGTATGTCATACTCCAGTATGAAGACCAATGAGAATTGACACCTAGCAATATAAACACAAGCCCATGTCTTTCAGCTCCACTTAATTCCCATGGTTATGTCTGATGGTCCTATTTTCTGAAACGGGCATATTAAGCAGCAAAGAAGTTTCTATTAGAAACTGACATTGAATAGTCACGTAAATTGCAGAAGACTGTTTAATACACAACTGTAGTGCACATTTTGGACTCATTCCCCCCATATAGGATTTTGTTGCATATCTACAACGTTCAAACTTAGATAATTGTTATTATTCTAAACTTTTCTCATCCAAGTGCCTCCTACTGTGGGTCTGCCATTTCAGCTTGTTGATTCTGAAATGCCTGCTAAGAGAATTCACCAGCCAGTGATTTCTAATTTTATATCACTTAGATCTTTGTCTAATAAAATGAGTATTTCTAACAACTATGAAAAAGTTAACTTAATCTTGAATACTTCAAAGCTGTAAACTATTATCCTATTCTTTTTCAGGTTGTCACAAACAAGGAATTCACACAAGCCTTTGCTAGAGCACTGTGGCGGCCAGCTTTCATCCCACTGCCAGAAATGGTTTTGAATTTGGCCTTCAGTGAAGACAGAGCAAAGATGATTACAGAGGGACAAAAGGTTATTCCTAAACGAACCCTGTCCTATGGGTTCCAGTATAAATTTCCTGACATTGAGTCAGCTTGTAAAGATATTGTGAGCTCAAAGTAATTTTGAAAATGAATCTCAATTAAGTTATTAGACTGGCTGTAATTAAAAGTGTCGTTTCCAACATGTGGTACAATGTTTTTCTTTTATCTCCAAAGTGCTTATCCTCTCTTTACCATGAGTGTTTGGGGGGGGAGGGGGGAGATGGAGGATCAATCCAATAATGAATGCTGTGGTCACAAACAATTTCACCATTACAACTGCACAAAGGATGGGGATATTTAAAGTGGAGGATGTCTTACGTGATTGGAAGCATTCTTCAGGAACATAAAATAAAATCTAGCAGGTTATGCTCAGTGTTGTAGATTAAGACGATTTAATGTGCTATTTCTGAATACAGAGTGTTCGACTATGTGCTTAGAGGATGGCACACTGTAAAAAGTAGTTTTATTCTTGGATCCATAGTATCACTAAATTTCTTAAAGATAGGAATGTTCCTATCAATAATAAAAAAATAAAACTTTTTTCATTGGAAATTTGTTAATATTATCTCCTTTGGTATCATCAGGAAACATCACAAAAAAATTATGTCACATGCTTCCATCTACATGGCAATGGAACAATCAACTGAAAAAGAAATAAATATTGCACAATTGCAGATGTGAAGTTCTGTAACTAGAACAAAAAATGTGAATGGCATACTGATAAATGGAAGCATATAACCTAATTTTTGGTAGGCTGTTGCATGATAATGCCCAAGAAGATGAAATTACCTTAACTGCTAATGAAATGAAGGGTGTTTCAAATAAACACAGCCACACAGAACACTGACTTCTTTCAAGATACTGTAAGGGACCTGAAATGCATCGGAAACAATAGTACTCAGTTCGTCAAGGTTCACTTTTAACTTATTTTGTATTGCTCCTTATAAACGCATAGTAGGATTCTCACCTATGCAGACTAGTATTGAAAATTTAATAGTATCTCATTTGATTAACATCAATTAGGAATGTGCCTATGCTTGTACACTTTACAAATATATTTTCCCTTCAGTTTGCATCTTTCTCTTTACAGAAAACTCTTCAGTTGTTATACATGAAGATTTCAAATTGGCCGTGAAGAAAATGTTAAGATAAATGAAAGTGTAGTAACTTTACAAAATGTTTTTAATCCTTGACATTTATGTGAAATGCATACATAGTTGATGGAGTTAACACATAAAGGAATTCAATAGATGCATGAACACCCAGAATTTCTTCCTGAGAGTCAAGGTTCAAAAGTTGTTGCACTGCGACCTGTTTCACATGTCTGCCAGTTCGACGATTTCTGAGTTCTCCATTCACTGGACAAGGTTGTCTGTATATGTATATATGTCTAGTTGCTTCACATATAGCAACATATGACAGATCTGCAACAGAAGAATAATAAATTAAGTTTTGACCGCTTAACCATCTAAACGCCTCCATTTTTTCCATGCAAAATCACAGAGCAGTTTTATTCAATAATTACAATAGTTGTAAGGACAGAATTAAAGGAATGTAACAACAAAACCACATAATATGTGGTGGAAAACATGAAAATTTCATTCAACATTATGAAAGCAGAATAAACTTATTGGTAATTTTTCTGAGTGTTTTATATCTTGAAGCAAGGTTCCACACACAAGCTCAGGAATATGGTTACAAAATTGCTCCTTCAGATGTTGCAACCAAAATACTTTTTTTTTATTATTATTATTATAAATGTGTGGTGTCTGTTCTTTCAGACATGTCTGAAAGAACAGACACCATGCATTCATAACAAATAGAAAACTTATTTCCCTCCAGTGGGAGTCAAAACTTAGACAGCATGAACAATGTGGACGGGTAGGTGGTGCTTGGTGGTAGTGTGGGTTGGACTGGGAACAGGCCGAGATAGTCAATGCATTTATGATAAGCACTGTGTTCGGATGGCATTGTGGGTTACGCAGCTGCCTAGTAAGCAGGTGATCCCAGGTTTGAGTCCCAGTCCGACACACAGTTTTACTCTTTGCTGCCGATTCCACAGAAAGTCCCGATGCAGCTAACATCATCAGTTCCTTCCCCTTCCTATTATTTCTCCCCTTCCACCTACAATTTGCAAAAAGAAAAATGGTTCTCTAGGAAAATAACAATCTACAAGGTTGCAAAGCAACAGATAAAGATCAGACACGAAAATCTTAACTTTTGCTGTGCAAACAGCGCACAGAAATTATGTCCAAAACGAGAACAGCAGGGTCCACGAAATTGTTCAGAAAGAGCTGAACACACAAGTTCACATTGCCCATGGCTGGGAGATGGGGGGGATTAATAGTACCATAGTTTGTATTAAAAATTCACAGGTAAGTTTCAATACTTTTCAGTAAATATTCTGATACTTACTACTTTTATCAGTGCCCAAATACGTTGCCACACATACCATTTTACAATATATATGCCAACTACGCTATGTGACAAGATGGTTCTACAGACAGGATAACTTTCAAAATGAAACTCCGGTACCATACACACAAATAACAATGGCTCCTATCTATGGAATTTATTGACATCCTAAAATTGCAACTGATAGGCTGACCCATGTACCTTGCCACTAATGGGGAGACTTGTGTGCCTCAGTGAAACAGATAGCCGTATGATAGGTGCAACCACAACCACAATGGAGGGGTATCTGTTGAGAGACCAGACAACCATGTGGTTTTGGAAGAGGGGCAAGCAGCCTTTTCAGTAACTGCAGTGGCACCAGTCTGGATGATTGGCCTTGTAACATCAACCAAAGCAGCCTTGCTGTGCTGGTACTGTGAACGGTTGAAAACAAGGGGAAATAAGGCTGTAATTTTTCCTGACGGCAAGCAGCTTTACTGTATGATTAAATAATGATGGCATCCTCTTGGGTAAAATATTCGAGGTAAAATAGTCCCTCATTAGGATCTCCAGACAGGAACTACTCAGGACGACGACGTTATCACGTTAAAGAAAACTGGCATTCCACAGATTGGAGCGTGGGATGTCAGATCCCTTAATTGGGCAGGTAGGTTAAAGTTAGATATAGTGGGAATTAGTGAAATTCGGCGGCAGGACGAACAAGACTTCTGGTCGGGTGAGTACAGGGTTATAAATACAAATCAAATAGGGCTAATGCAGGAGTTGGTTTATTAATGAATAAAAAATAGGAGTGCAGGTAAGCTACTACAAACTGCATGGTGAAAGCATTATTGTAGCCAAGATAGACGTGAAGCCCATGCCGACCACAGTAGTACAAGTTTATATGCCAACTAGATCCACAGATGATGACGAGATTTAAGAAATGTATGATGCGATAAAAAGAAATTATTCAGATAGTTAAGGGAGATAAAACTTTAATAATAATGGGGGTTTGGAATTCAATAGTAGGAAAAGGAAAAGAAGGAAAAGTACTAGGTGAATATGGACTCGGGGTAAGGAATGAAAGAGGAAGCCGTCTGATAGAATTTTACACAGAGCATAACCAAATCATAGCTAACACTCGGTTTAAGAATCATGAAAGAAGGTTATATAAGTGGAAGAGGCCCGGAAACACTGGAAGGTTTCGATAGATTATATAAAGGTAGGACATAGATTTACGAACCATGTGTTAAATTGTAAGACATTTTCAGCAGCAGATGTGGACTCTGACCACAATTTACTGATTAAGAACTGTAGATTAAAACTGAAGAAACAGCAAAACGGTAGTAATTTAAGGAGATGGGACCTGGATAAACTGAAAGAACCAGGGTTTGTAGACAGTTTTAAGAGACAGCATTAGGGAACGATTAACAAGAGCAGGGGAAGAAATACAGTAGAAGAAGAATGGGTAGCTTTGAGGAATGAAATAGTGAAGGCAGCAGGTAAAAAGATGAGTGCTAGTAGATATCCTTGGGTAACAGAAGAGATATTGAATTTAATTGATGACAGGAGAAAATGCAGTAAATGAAGCAGATGAAAAGGGGTACAAACATCTCAAAAATGAGATTTACAGGAAGTGCAAAATACCTAAGCAGGGATGGCTAGAAGACATATACAAGGATGTAGAGCCCCATATCACAAGTAATAAGAGAGATACTGCCTAAAGGAAAATTAAAGAGACCTTTGGAGAAAAGAGAACCACCTGTATGAACATCAAGAGCTAAGACGGAAAACCAATCCTAAGCAAAGAAGGGAAAGCACAAAGGTGGAAGGAGTATATAGAGGGTCAACACAAGGGCAATGTACTTGAGTGCAATATTCTGGAAATTCAAGAGGATGTAGATGAAGATGAAATGAGAGATATGATACTGTGTGAAGAATCTGACAGAGCACTGAAACACCTAAGTTGAAACAAGGCCCCATGAGTAGACAGCTTTCCATTAGAACTACTGATAGCCTTGGGAGACCCAGGCATGACAAAACTCTACCATCTGGTGAGCAAGATGTATGAGACAGGTGAAATACCCTCAGATGTCAAGAAGACTATAACAATTCCAGTCCCAAAGAAGGCTGGTGTTGACAAGTATGAAAATTATCGAACTACCAATTTAATACACCATAGCTGCAAAATACTAACATGAATTCTTTACAGAATGTAAATCTGGTAGAAGCCAACCTCGGGGAAGATCAGTTTGGGTTCCATAGAAATATTAGAAAACGCGAGGCAATACTGACCCAATGACTTATCTTAGAAGACATATTAAGGAAAGGCAAACCTGTGTTTCTAACATTTGTAGACTCAGAGAGCACTTTTGACAATGTTGACTGGAATACTCTCTTTCAAATTCTGAAGGTGGCAGGGGTATAATACAGGGAGCGGAAGGCTACTTACAATTTGTACAGAAACCAGATGCCACTTATAGGGAGTGAGACAGAGTTCTAGCATATCCCCAATGTTATTCAATCTGTATATTGAGCGAGCAGTAAAGGAAACAAAAGAAAAATTTGGAGTAGGAATTAAAATCCATGGAGAAAAAATAAAATCTTTGAGGTTTGTCGATGACATTGTAATTCTGACAGAGACAGCAAAGAACTTGGAAGAGCACTGAACGAAATGGACAGCGTCTTGAATGGAGAATATAAGATGAACATCAACAAAAGTAAAATGAGAGTAATGGAATGTAGTCGAATTACATCAGGTGAAGCTGAGGGAATTAGATTAGGAAATGAGACACTTTAAGCATTAGAGGAGTTAGTAGGAGAGCAAAATAACTGATGATGGTCAAAGTAGAGAGGATATAAAGTGGCGACGCTATAGCAAGGAAAGCGCTTCTGAAGAAGTGAAATTTGTTAACACCGAGTATAAATTTAAGTTTCAGGAAGACTTTTCTGAAAGTATTTGTACGGAGAGTAGCTATGTATGGAAGTGAAACATGGATGATAAATAGTTTACACAAGAAGAGAACATAAGATTTCGAAATGTGGTGCTACAGAAGACCCTGAAGATTAGATGGGTAGATCAAGTAACTAATGAGGAGGTACTGAATAGAATTGGGGAGAAGAGGAATTTGTGGCACAAACTTGACTAGAAGAAGGGATCAGTTGGTAGGACATGTTCTCAGGCATCAAGGGATCATCAATTTAGAACTGGAGGGAAGCATGGAGGGTAAAAATTGTAGAGGGAGACCAAGAGATGAGCACACTAAGTAGATTCAGAAGGATGTAGGCTGCAGCAGTTACTCAGAGATAAAGAAGCTTGCACGGGATAGAGTAGCATGGAGAGCAGCATCAAACTAGTCTCTGGACTGAAGATCACCACCACCACCACCACCACCACCACCACCACCACCACAACAACAACAACAACAACAACAGGCTTTTTAACAATGTTCTTAAGGTGAATTACATATAATAATAATAATAATAGTAAAGCATGAAGTATGTAAAACTGAACAGCTGTGTATATCCCATGACATGGATGAATTGTGTATAAATAGTCTAGCTACTACTGGAAACTTATTTGTATATGTGTAAGTACAACTAGACTTCAAATTATATAATCATGCCAACGATTTCCTTGTATGTGGTCTATGACAAAGTTCTGGAGTGAGACCCGATACTGGTGATAGCTTATTCCAGATGGTCAGCATCTTAATTTGTACACTACTGATTATTCCTACAAATCTACACATTTTATCCAAAATGAATAGTGTTATTCATCTGAGTTGGCTTTAAATATGGGCTGGTCTGGTTGTCCAGCACATACTAGTAAAGTTTTGAAATGTGAGGTTTCAAGTGAAGAAGTCTTATTCTGTTTCTGTGCATTTTTTATCTGTTCATACAAGCAACATGGCTAAAAACTGGAGCTGCGCCAACTAGTTTCGTTGAAGCTGTTAAAGTAGCACGGGATGCCAATCGAAGGATGAACCAACTTAATGGTACAGTTTTCTCAAGGGCAATTAATGCTTTGAGGAAATGTCATTTCCACATAATTCCACCGTAGTCAGACTGCCAGCATGCTGACATTTTCAGTATCAAGGACTCTTTTTTCATACCAGGTTTTTTTTCCCCCACGAGTCCTTGAAGAGGGCACTGGTAAAGTTTGGAAACTAGTGGACAAAGGTAGGTTTATTCATACCAGCAAATGGGAATATTCCTTGGAACCACTTGGGTTCACGCTACTCTACACATGACATCAAACACACAATAATTTATTTATTGTGCACATGGCAATCATTGGTAGAGAAGAAAATTGTCCAACATACTAATCAACATAGTCTCCTTTTGGGATGAGGCACTGTTTTTATGATAACTGTATGATTCTGGAATATGCACATATAGCTGCCATAACCTATTCACAGGACTCAAATCACCTTCCAGCTGCGATTTTACTTAGATGTCGAAACATGTGGAAGTCAGAGATTGCCAAATTTTGTAAATGGGATGGATACTCCAGTAATTTTTTTTTTATTGAAATCCCCCACTTTTGCCACAGTCAAAAGTGATTTTTCTTTCTTTCACAATCCAGGCTTCCTCTGTCTGGCTGCCAGTGCAGAGTCTGGTCCTAGCAGCCAGAGACTGCGGACATTTAGTTCTCTCTCTCTCTCTCTCTCTCTCTCTCTCTCTCTCTCTCTCTGTGTGTGTGTGTGTGTGTGTGTGTGTGTGTGTGTGTGTGTGTGTGTGTGTGTGGCGGGGGCGGGGGGATTTCGATAGAAGGCCGTCCGGCCGAATGCTTACGCGTTTAGTAATCTTTTTATTGTGCTTATCTGCAACTCAACATCTCTGCTAAATGATGAGTAGAAATCTATCCTTTTCATAATATTGTCATTATTCCATCCTGGATTTTCCATTGTTTGATATATAACTTCAGCTTTATTTGTACAAAGCCAATGGCTTCCATCCACTGCATTTTCTTGTGTGATATGGTGGCCCCACATCTCATTAAGTCAAAGAAGGGCACAAAATTGTTGAATTATTTTAAAAATAGTCCAAACATTCCTGAGAAATTTGTTTTAACAAATGGGGCCCACATTTACCACAACAATTTCTCAAATTTTATCATGGCGAAGTATTCTACTTCACGAATTAGATCAAAATGCAAACAACTACTCAAAGAACGGCATCTATACACAAACCACTTTTGCAGATCTGACACTTTAATTAGATTATTGTGCACCAAGCAATAACGAACAAAGTTTCACTGATTTCAACACTATCCTCTGTACTACGCTGAGAACATTTTACCTTGCATACAAAACAATTTCACATAAACCATCTATTCAGTCAGGAGTGATAACTGGCATTTGATTCTTTTCACCTAATAACACTGTAGCACAATGGAGAAAATCACTCAGTAAAACTACATTGCAGAGTTGTTATGCACCTTCCACGTACTCCTGCTACTGCCTCATGTTACTTTGTCATGTTTTTTACAGGTCAGTAGGGCAGCTGCCTAAAGTGAGAATTCATTTAATTCACGAATGTGAAAAAGGACCTGTAACCATACATCCCAAATTTTTATGACCTAAAATACCTGGAAAATTATCACTAAACTGACCCGAATATTGATAAAATTTCATAAAAATTATATACAACGTATATAAAGTGAGTTTTAAAAGAACTAGAACTATGAAAGATTTTATAGGTGGACGAAACTGAAATTACAAAAAGGATAATTAGTTTAAATCACTATGTTTTTCCTTAGGAAATCTCATTCTTTGAAATGTGTGAATATTGATGGATAACATTCTTAGAGCTAGTGCACTGTACGACAGTCAGTCTGCCGAGGTTCTCAAAAAGTGAGGAAATGTCTGCTGATGGATAATGCGTGCCTGTTAGAAAATCTTTCAAACATTTGCTGCAACACTTGCATGTGCTTTGATATTTTCCTTTAGGTTTAAAAATTAATCTAAAAAATTAACAAGCAAATATCACTATTTCAGAAATGTACATTTGGTGCAATATCGGTACTTTTGTTTCAATACCCATAACTTTTACAAGTAGGCAGCAGTAAGTGGTGCTATAATCACAATAAGCAGATGAACAATCAATTTAGTTTCAACGTGTATGAGTACATTCTTGAGATACATTGTTTGATAGTTCCTAGAGACATATGCATTGTTCATTCTTCCCAACATTAAAAGAATGAATTATTGTGTCATAAATGATCATTCAACAAAAAATGCAATAATGATGTAAAATCTTAAAAATGGCATCATCCTTGAAAAATTAAACAAACAATGGTATCTATATGACAAAAAATGCAGAATTAAATTTAAATTTCTATAACCATAAGATTTGGGATTTTAATACTTGCGAACAATGAGTAATTCATAACAGAAATGTCAACAAACTCTAGGCATTAGTAACAAGTTATGACAAAATGAAACAAATCTGGCAATTGACTGAGTGCCAGAACTATTACACATGTACACCTGCATCTGCATTTCGATCAACATACATAATCCACAAGTCACTGTATGAAACTTCCTGTCAGATTAAAACTATGGGCCGGACCACGACTCGAACTCGGGACCGAGTTAGAGTCTCCGTTCGGCACACAGTTTCAATCTGCTAGGAAGTTTCATATCAGTGCACACTCCGCTGCAGAGTGAAAATCTGCATTCTGAAGTCACTGTATGTCATATGGCAGAGAGGTCATATCACACTTCCTGGGACACTCCTGACTATACCCATGGCTCTGATGAACACTCGCTATCCCATATATCTGGAAACCTATTTCTTATGCTCAGGCCTTCTTTAACAGTCAGCAATGAGGCACTGTATCAAACACTTCCCAAAAATTTAGAAATATGGTATCAGTCGGTTGCCTTTCATCCATGGTTCACAGAGCATTGTACAGGAAAAGGGCAAGCCGAGTTTCGCGTGAGTGATGGTTTTTAAATCATTGTTGATTTGTGGTTAGTGGTTATCCTTTCTCAAGGGAATTCATTATATTCAAACTTAGAATACACCTGAGAATTCTCCAGAAAACGGATGTTAAAGATACTGTTTCACAATTTTGCAGGACCGTTCTTTTACCCTTCTTATATACACGAGTCATATGCACTTTTTCCCAGTCATTAGGGACTTTGCACTGGGGAAGGAATTCACAATAAATGCAGCCTACGTAAAACTACAATGCCGAAGAGTACTCTCTGTAAAACAGAGCTGTGATTCCATCCAGACCTGGCAACTTATTTGTTCTCAACTCTTTCAGTTACATCTACATTGATACTCTGCAAATCACATTAAAGTGCCTGACAGTGGGTTCATCAAACCACCTTCACAATTCTCTATTATTCCAATCTCGTACAGTGCGTGGAAAGAACAAACACCTATATCTTTCCGTATGAGCTCTGATTTCCCTTATTTTATCGTGGTGATCATTTCTCCCTATGTAGGTCGGTGTCAACAGAATATTTTCGCATCCGGAGGAGAAAGTTGGTCATTGGAATTTCATGAGAAGATTTTGTCGCAACAAAAGAGTCTTTGTTTTAATGTCCAGCCCAAATCCTCTATCATTTCAGTGACACACTCTCCCATATTTCGAGATAACACAAAACATGCTGCCCTTCTTTGAACTTTTTCAATGTACTCCGTCAATCCTATCTGGTAACAATCCCACACCGCGCACAGTATTCTAAAAGAGGACATACAAGCATAGCGTAAGCAGTCTCTTTAGTATATCTGTTACATTTTCTTGCCTTTAGATTTGACTGATTTGTCGTGTAACTGAAGTTTAACAAATTTGTTTAGCACTCATGTGGATTACCACACACTTTTCGTTATTTAGGGTCAACTGCCAATTTTCCCATCTTTTCTAAATCGTTTTGCAATTTGTTTTGATCTTCTGATGACTTTATTAGTTGATAAATGACAGAATCACCTGCAAACAACCTAAGACGGCTGCTAAGAGTGTCTTCCAAACCATTTATATAGATAAGGAACAGCAAAGAGCCTATAACACTACCTTGGGGAACGCCAGAAATCACTTCTGTTTCACTCAATGACTTTCCGTCAATTACTACAAACTGTGACCTCTCAGACAGTAAATCACAAATTCAGTCACATAACTGAGACGATATTCTATGAGCATCCAAGTTCACTACAATCTGCTTCTGTGGTAAAGTGTCAAAAGCCTTCCGGAAGTCCAGAAATACGGATCTCTAGTTGTGTTTCGCAAGAATGTTGTTTTCTAAATCCCTGTTGACTGTGTGTCAATAGATCGTTTTCTTTGAGGTAATTCATAATGTTCGAACACAATATATGTTCCAAGATCCTGCTGCATATCAACATTAATGATATGGGCCTGTAATTTAGTGGACTACTACTACTACTACTACTACTACTACTACACTTCTTTAATATTGGTGTGACCTGTGCAACTTTCCAGTCTTTGGGTACGGATTTTTCGTCGAGCGAACGGTTGTATATGATTATTAAGTATGTATTGCATCATCATACTCTGAAAGGAAGCTAATTGGTATACAGCCTGGACCAGACGACTTGCTTTTATTAAGTGCTCTAAGTTGCTTCACTACTTCGTCATCTTTTGTGAAGGCATTTTGGAAGGCTGTGTTTAGAAACTTTGCTTTGGCAGCACTATCATCAATAGTATCTCCATTGCTATCACACAGAGAAGGCATTGATTGTTACTTGCTGCTAACATAATTTACACATGACCAGAATCTCTTTGGATTTTCTGCCAGGTTTCGAGACAAAGTTTCATTGTGCAAACTATTATAAGCATCTAGCATTGATGTCCGCCTTAAATTTCGAGCTTCTGTAAAAGATTGCCAATCTTGGAAGTTTTGCATCTGTTTGAATTTGCCATGTTTGTTTCGTTGTTTCTTCAACAGTGTTCTGACCTGTTTTGTGCACCGAGGAGGATCAGCTCCATCGTTTGTTAATTAATTTGGTATAAATCTCTCAATTGCTGCTGACACTATTTCTTTGAATTCAAGCCACATCTGGTCTACATTTACATGATTAATCTGGAAGGAGTGGAGATTGTCTCTCAGGTTGGCGTCAATTGAATTTTTGTCTGCTTTTTTTGAATAGGTGTATTTTCATTTATTTTTGGAGAATTTGGAGGTTACAACATTCAATCTCGCTACAACCCTGCGTTCACTAATCCCTGTATCCATTTTGATGCTCATTATTAACTCTGAATTATTTGTTGCTAAGAGGTTAAGTGTGATTTCACAACCATTTACTACTTGCGTGGGCTCATGAACTAACTGCTCAAAATAATTTTCAGAGAATGCATTTAGCACAATTTTGGTTGATGTTTTATGCATACCTCTGGAATTAAGCATGTATTTTCGCCAACATATCCAAGGTAAATTAAAGTCACCACCAACTATAATCATATGAGATGGGTATGTATTTGAAATCAAACTCAAGTTTTCTTTGAATCTTCAGCAAATGTATCATCTGAATTGGGAGGTCAGTAAAAGGATCCAATAATTATTTTATTGCAGTTGCCAACAATGACTTCTGCCCATACTAACTCACACGAACTATCTACTTCAATCTCGCAACAATATAAACTGCTTCTAACAGCAACAAACACACCACCTCAACAGTGTTTAGCCTATCCTTTCGGAAACTGTTAGGTTCTTCGCAAAAATTTCAGCTGAGCTAATCTCCGGCTTTAGACAGCTTTCAATGCCTATAACGATTTGAGCATCAGTGCTTTCTATTAGTGCTTGGAGCTCTGGTACTTTCCCAACGCAGCTACATCAATTTAGAAAACTCTTCTACCATTAGTTCTTAGTGTTAGGGATACCAATTTGTCTGCTTGTGTCTGTGTATGTGTGCGCGCACGCACACATACACAGACACAAACGTGTGTGTGTGTGTGTGTGTGTGTGTGTGTGTGTGTGTGTACCTGTCCTTTTTTTCCCCCTAAGGTAAGTTTTTCCGCTCCCGGGATTGGAATGACTCCTTACCCTCTCCCTTAAAACCCACATCCTTTCGTCTTTCCCTCTCCTTCCCTCTTTCCTGATGAAGCAACCGTTTGTTGCGAAAGCTTGAATTTTGTGTGTATGTTTGTGTGTCTATCGACCTGCCAGCACTTTTGTTTGGTAAGTCACATCATCTTTGTTTTTACATATATATGTGCACAACATATACATAGATGTGATTTAGTTAATCTAAATTGTCACACAGTGTTAATCACATGCAATACATAAATTTCTGAACATAACATGGAATTATCCTTTTATGAAGAATATATTGACTGTCTGCTAAACTAAGTAAGTTTCTGTAATATTCCTTCCATACCTCATATAAATGTATAGACAAGGTCTAAAGATTTATAATATCCCTAATTTTGTGGGCTTCTGATGATGACAAATTAATTCATCAAAACCGGTAAAGCAATCTATTTTCAACTGATGACTGAAATTTAAACTGAAAAATCCATGACGTGAATTGTCCATTTTTAATCCTCTTACCCAGTACACACTTCTCTCATTAAGGAGACTTCCTTCTTGGAAATGTTGCCTTCCTATGGAATGAAAAAGTCATCCTCCCAGTTCCCACATCACTAGATGTGCACTTCTTCATAAGCCTCAGTGCGCTATTGGTGTAACAAAACAGCTGCACAACAAAACACACTCAACAATAAAGCTTACTTCTTCAGAACTTCTTAACAACTTCAGGCACTCACTTAAAGTGGCATATTGTGTCATTTCTTTTCATTTGCTGAAGTGGTGTTAATTTGTGGCAACTGATTGGTACTTGTGGATAGAGGTAGGAAGTTGTCATCTTTTGAACTACTGAAAACCTTTATGATATTACAGCGTGTGACACTCCTTGACTAACTGTTGCACAATATCCTTCATTTAATTAGTTTTATAATCACTACTGCATATAATCACTACATCTGAGCTTAAACATCTCTACAACGAACAGTCACAAAGCTGACCGGTATAGCATGAAAGCGATGTCGGCAGTTAATGAAATTAACTCTCAATTTTTCCATAGCCAACAATGAGTTGTAAAAATATAATGAATAGAGTAAAGGTGTGCTTTCTAAGTTGTTTGTGCTTTTCCATGTGAAGGCTCGGATCAGTCATTAACTACTTCTGGTATCTCCCATCTGATTGCATCAACATGGCCATCATCAGCCAAAATATTCACTACAGCTCCAAAACAAGAGTGGGCACTGGCTTTACTTGCTTCTGAGATGATCCACTATCTTGGGCTATGTTTCAGTTTCCAATGGAAGCCAACATCTTCATTGCTGAAGTTATTGCAATTAAGGAGCTTAGATACAAGGCAAATCAGTTCCACCACATTCATATTGTCACTGGTTCAGGGAGTGCCCCGAAAAACCTAGAAAAACAGCAATGGGACTCCAACATAAATGGCCATGCGCTTGATGTAATTAAGTTAATCTACTATAGTGAAAGCCAACAAACACGCTCAGGTGTGTATCAGTAGGCCCTCTGGTATCCTCATACAACAAGTTGGTGGACACATGGCAAAACAAAGTGTTAGTGATGGCTGAGCTCACTACACTTGTCTTACACCTAAAGATTTCATTGCTGCTGTAAAGAAACTAGTCTTTTGAGAATGGTCATAGATGTGAGCTGGCTGCTGTTCACAAATAGCTGAATATACTTTTGGCTGCAGTAAGCCACCTTCAGGCTGCTGCCTCAGGCAGCAACAGTGGTGGAGAAACTTATGCATCAAATGAGAAACTTTAGGTATTGCTTGTTTCGTCCACAGGCTCTGCTGCTGAGGCATCTCACAATATAGCTGATGTGGGTTTCCGCCCTCACTGAATGGCGAGTGGCAGGTGCCAATGCATTTGCTTTGCTTGAAATGGAAAGTCAGGGTGGAGGTAGACCATTCGGCGTCACCTAGTCACCCTGTAAGTGGACAGGTGGCTGCTACTCCTGCAGGATCGAAACAGGCACACAAGGGAAGGGGTATTAGGTATCAGAAGCTGCAATTTTAGGTATCAGAAGCTGCAATTTTAGGTATCAGAAGCTGCAATTTTAGGCACATTATGGAGCCCTTTATGGAAATAGTGTGCAGCGCTGGAAGGAAATACAATGTGCTCTCAGAATGTTTGCTGGGCAGCCTCATCTGAGATGTGGAGGAGACCCTGCCTAATACTATCGAGAGCGGAAGGTGTAGTCGTATGCAAGTTGCGGCTCACATCAGTACCAATGACATCTGTCACTTGGATTCTGAGGCCATCATCAGTCTGTATAGGAGACTGACAGAAGAAGTGAAGACTGCTGATCTCATTGCAGGTGCAAGCTGAGCTCCCAATTTGCAGCACTATTCTCTCAGTGGATTGGAGGTCCTTTTGTTTGGAGTTAAGTGGAGAGTCCAAGCAAAGACACCATCGATTCTGTGACTGTCTTGGCTGCAGATTTCTGGATCTGCATTGGGGGTGAAGAATTGTAGGACTCCCTCTGATAGGTCAGGGATGCACTACACAAAGGAAGTAGCTACTCGGGTAACACTAATTATGAAGTGCACATTGGGGTTTTTTAGGCTAGGCTGGAGTTTGGGGTCCTCTGATAAAACACTCACCAGTTGATATGCAGAGAACAAACTGACTGCATGCAAAGTCACACTTCAACTGTCAAAATTTTATCAGTAAACTGTCAAAGTTTCGTAACAAAGTTCCTGAAATTACTGCCCTCCAGGAAAGTTGTCACATTCAAATTATTCACAGAACTGAGAGATAGCTGAAACCCAAAGTAGAAAGCTCCAAAATATTATGGCAGGGAACGTATATTGGAAAGACAGATTAAATTTCATAGGAGGGGAGTGTTCATCGCAGTCAACAAAAACATTGTGTCTATCAAAGTGGGAACTTGAGTCTAACTGTATAGTTATATGGGCATGAATAATCGGCCTGGGTGAACTCAAGTTAATTATATGACTTTTTACTGACCACCCAATTACACGATGACACTTTTAGAATCATCCAAAAAACCTATGCTCGGTAGCTGGAGGCGATTTTAGACTACCAAATACAGACTGGGATATCTATGGTTCTTGCAGGCAGCCTTGTGAAGCAGTTTTGAAAATGTTTTCCGAATCTGTCTTGAGCAGCTAGTTTGACAGCCCACATGCAACGGAAATGCAGTGGCAAGCAAAACTTAAGAACAAAAGTAACTTTCAAGTGATGTGTCACTGTCATGTAACGAAGCTCAATGATACCTTAAGCATACATACAAATAAATGCTACAGTATAGTACAGGAGGTAACTAAAAGAAATGAGACACACAGAAATGAAACATTTATTCAAATGCTATAATTACAAGGAAGTCACAGTGATTTATGATGGTCCCTCAGTCATTACAAAAGGTAGAACAGGTTCTAATAGGGTGGGTGATCACCACAGTTGGCTATGCATGCTCTGTAACGTGCTGCCATGCTGGCCATAAGGTTGGTAAGGAGTTCTTGTGGGAGGGCATTCCATTCTTCCACCAGTGCCATAGCCAACTGCTGGATAGTTGATGGAGCATGTGTACGTACTACAATGCACCCCACACATTCTTGGTGGGATTTAAGTTGTGGGAACAAGGAGGTCAGTCCATTCTGTAATCTTCCCCCATTCTGATCAGAAAGTTGGTAAATAGTTCTTGTAGTAGTGTGTCCCATTACTAAACCAGCACAAAGAGTAAGTTGCTGGATGATTGTTGGTGCACGTGGACATGCTGCAATACATCTCCCCAATTCTACACATGCTCGATAGGATTTACATCGGGGTAACGGGTGAGCCGGTCAATTCACTGTATGTCCTCTCATTCCAAGAGCTCCTACACCTGCGCTGTATGATGTGGTCGCACACTGACATCCATAAAAACGGACAGTTAAAAAAATTGTTTCGGAATTTTGCTAATCCTCATTTATCGTGAAATCAAAATACAACTGGTTTCATGGTAATTAGTCACATTTTCACATTAAATGTGACTGAAATACATTAAGCCATTAAACCAATATGACCTCCCAATGTTCTATAGGGCACATATCCCGGCATCATCAAATGCAGTGAATGTTAAGAGCCATCAATAATCTTATATAATTACTGGTCATCACTAAGGGACATTCTAATTTGAACCAGCGTTGAACTCCTGGTAATACTTATAAAAATAGCTACCTTGGCTGTGATGGAGGAATGTTAAAATTATATGCAGACGCAGCCCCTAGTAAGTCACAGCAGAAACTGACAAAAAATTCATGCTGCCCACACAGAAAACTTGCATGTTCATAAAAATGGAATCAGAGTTGAATGCACCCCTGAAAAAATGCAAGAGGGGGAGGAATACAGTATCACAATAACCTTCACTGGTGAGTGTACCATGTTAAAAGATTTTGAGGTCAGATACCCACGCAACTTATGTCTCCTCACACCTTAAGACCCAGACCACCAAAACAATCATGTTCTACATCTACATAGATACTCCACAAGCCACCATACAGTGCATGGCAGGAGGTAACCTGCACCACCACTACTTATTTCCTTTCCTGTTCCACTCGCCAATAGAGCGAGGGAAAAATGACCATCTATATGCCTCCTTATCTTCACAGTCCTTACATGCAATATATGTTGGCGGCAGTATAATCACTCAGCAGTCAGCTACACATGACAGTTCTCTAGATTTTGCAATAGAGTTTCTCGAAAAGAACACCATTTTCACTCCAGAGATTCCCATTTGAGTTCCTGAAGCATCTCTGTAACACGTGTTGTTTGAACCTACCAGTAACAAATCTAGCAGACCACCTCTGAATTTCTTCAATGTCTTCCTTCAATCTGACCTGGTAAGGATCCCAAACACTCAAGCAGTACTCAGGAATAGTTTGCACCAGCATCCTATATGAATTCTCCTTTACATGTGAACCATTCTTTCCTATAATTCCAACAAAGAGATAGAGGGGCTGGCCAGTACTTACCTCAGCTCAGTACAGCCGATAGATACACAAAACAGAACAGAAAATTTTTATCCTAGCTTTGTTCCTTCGGCAGGGAGGAGAGAGGGGAAAAAGGGGAAAATGGAAAGTGGATTCAGTTACTCGAAACCCAGGTTATGAAGCAACAGGGGAAAGGTAAACAGGGAGGGTAGCAAAGATGGAGGCATGGGTGTCAGAGGGAAGCCAAAGATATTCTACTGTAAGTACTGTGCCAGCTTCAAATCAAAGAGGATGCATACAGAAGTGAAGAGGTATATAGTATAAAGATAAACACAACTATGTAGGATGAAAAGATGCGTGAATGGCTTAAGAGGAAAGGGAAAGAGAAGACTGAAGAGTAAATGGGAGTGAGGTTGGTTAAAGTAAGTTCCGTCCAGGGGGATGGCGTGATGAAAGGATGTGTTGGAGTGCAAGTTCCCATCCCTGCAGTTCCGAGGGACTGGTGTTGGGTGTGAGAAGCCAAATGGCACATACAGTGTAGCAGGCTCCCAGGTAACGAATTATGCTGGAAGGCATGCTCAGCTACTGGATATCTCCTAAGGGGACAGTTCGTCTGTGCTCGTTCATGCACTCGAGCCAATTTAGTTGTCGTCATTTCAATGTAAAAGGCTGCGCAGTGCAGGCATGTCAGCCGATAAATGACATGTGTTGTTTCACATGTGGCCCTGCCTTGAATTGTGTGTGTTTTGCCAGTAGCGGGGCTGGAGTAGGTGGTTGTGGGGGGATGCATGGGGCAGGTTTTGCAGCGGGGTCGGTTACAGGGGTAGGAACCACTGGGTGGAGAAGGTGGTCTGGGAATATTGTAGGGTTTGACAAGGATGTTATGGAGGCTAGGGGGGTGACGAAAGGCAACTCTGGGTGGTGTGGGGAGAATATTGTCAAGGGATGATCTCATTTCAGGGCTTGACTTGAGAAAGACGTATCCCTGGCGGAGTAATTTGTTGATGTATTCGAGGCCAGGATAATATTGGGTGACAAGGGGGATGCTTCTGTGTGTTCTGGGGGTAGGAACATTGTTGTTGGACGGGAAGGAATGTATTGCTCGGGAGATCTGTTTGTGGACAAGGTCTGCAGGATAGTTGCGGGAGAGGAAAGCACTGGTCAGGTTATTGGTGTAATTGTTGAGGGATTCGTCACTGGAGCAGATACGTTTGTCACGAATACCTAGGCTGTAGGGAAAGGAGCGTTTGATGTGGAATGAATGGCAGCTATCAAAGTGAAGGTACTGTTGTTTGTTTGTGGATTTGATGTGGACAGAGGTGTGGCTGTGAGCTTCAACAAGGTGAAGGTCAACATCCAGGAAGGTGGCTTGGGTTTTGGAGAAGGACCAGGTGAAATTCAGATTTGAAAACGAGTTGAGTTTATGGAGGAAATTAAGGAGTGTTTCTTCACCATGAGTCCAGACCACAAAGATGTCATCTATAACCCTATACCATGCCAGGGGAAGCAGCTGTTGGGTCTTCAGGAAAGCCTCTTCCATGCGGCCCATAAAGAGGTTGGCACAGGACGGAGCCATCCTGGTTCCCATGGCCGTTCCCCTGATTTGTTTGTAGGTCTGGCCTTCAAAAGTGAAGTAATTATGGGTGAGGATGAAGTTGGTAAGTGTGATAAGAAACGAGGTTTTTGGAAGATCTTCGGGTGGGCGTTGGGAGAGATAGTGTTAAAGGGCAAGGTTCCTATATTTCTCCCAATAAATTGAAGTCAATCATTTGCCTTCGCTATCACAGTTCTCATATGCTCATTACATCTCATATCGCTTTGCAACGTTATGCCAAGATATTTAAACAACTTTAATGTTTCAAACAGGACACTACCAATACTGTATCTGCACATTACAGGTTTGATCTTCCTACTCATCTGCATTAACTTACATTTTTCCACATTTAGGGCTAACTGCCATTCGTTAAAGCAACTGGACATTTTGTCTAAATAGTCTTGTACCTTCCTAGCAGCCATCAACCTCGGCACCTTACCGTACACCATGACATCAACAGCAAAGAACCACAGATTGCTGCCAACCCTGTCTGCCAAATCATTTATGTATATAGAGAGTGGCAGTGGTTTTATCAACCATGTTCCTAGGTGTTTTGTGTTCTCACCCCTCACCATATGAGGGTACTTCCAGAATCACTACCCAACTGAATCTGCTCTCAGCCGAAAAAAATCATGTGAACCCACTTTTCGCTGATCCGCTTCCTGCACTCTTGGAACCATCGCAAACAGTGCCTCTAATGTGTGGGTGATAATGGAATAAAACATACTGGTTGTCAGGCAGAGAGGCCACCTGCAGGCAGCCACCGTGCCACTGTGAAACACGAGATTCCGTACCTTGCAGTCCTGTTAAATGTGGTTGCAATCACTCCCACTGCTTGACACGGGTCCTTTCTTGCCTGTTGCACACAGGAGCAGTCATGTGCTGCTGTAGCTGACTGTGTTTGACCACCTCCTCTCCTTCAGGTAACAGTGCCTGTGGTTTGTAACACTTTCGGTGTGTGTGACACAATGCTGTGAGCAATACCAAACTCCTGAGCTACACTCATCACGTTTCATTCTTCTTCCAGTTTCCTGTTCATTCTTCTTCATGTGAAGTTATCCAAATGTTGTCTCTAAGGCAATATGGTAACAGTACACTTGAACTGCTTGCTGACTGACACGCATGATGTTTTTTCCTGTTCCTTCAACTGCCTCATGTTACGTGGCCAGACCACTTCTTGGCGCTACAGTCATGCTGATATCAGTCTGTGCACAGCTGGGAGGCTCCCATACTTTCATTCATTTCCACCTTGTAGGAAATGTGTTATGTTACTTCTTCTATCTCGTCCTTCTTAAGTTTAGCAGATCACTGTATTTTAGATGGTGTAGCTTCCAACAGGCCTGACCTTATCAACAGCAACAGTACAATAGTAAGGAAGATTAGTGTTTAATGTACCATCAACAATGAGGTCATTAGAGACACAGCACAAACTCGGATTGTTTCAAGGATAGTGAAGAAATTTGGCTGAGCCCACACAAAGGAATAATCAGAGTATTTGCCTGGAGTGACTTATGGAAATCACAGAAAACCTGAATTATGATCAATTTGAACTGTTGTCATCCTGAATTCAAGAAGAGAGTGCTAACCACTGTGTCATCTAGCTTGGTCTATCAGTATAAAGACAGGGATATCATTTTATCATAGCAAAGATGGTTACTGAAATTGATGAATCCATAAAAAAAAAAAAAAAAAAAAAAAAAAAAAACTAGGAGAGTACGCTTGATAGAAAGAGCAAATAAGCAGTTTTCAGCATCCCCCATAGACAATGAATGGACATAATTTAGTTCCAATTGATGGACTTAGAGTAATTATGAGCAAAATTTAAACTTACTGTAAATCACAGTCTGGAGAAATATGTGCCAAGTAAGTGGATTAATGATGAGAATGACCTACTGTCATTGGAAAAGGCTGAGGAACTCTCCGTTCAAAAAATAACACACAATTGACAACAGGCACAAGTTAGTAGAAAATCACTTGCTGTAAAAAGATCAATGTGCGAAACATGCAAGGACTTCTACAATCGTACCTTAGCACAAGATCTTGCAGAGAACTCGAGAAAATTCTGGTCCCAAGTAAAAATTGCTAAGCTAATTTTAAATCTGTGCATTTATTAAATCATTCACACAGAAGAATCATGCAAATGTACTGTAGTGTGACTGTTGCAGCAGATTCCCATATGGAGGATATAATAATAGGCATCCCTGGTGTAGAGAAGGAACTGAAAGAGTTAAAAACAAATAATTTGTTAGGTCTAGATGGAATCTCAATTAGGTTTTCAGCATTGGCCCCTTATCTATACTGCATTACCGAGGGAGGTGGCGCAGTGGTTAGCACACTGGACTCGCATTCAGGAGGATGACGGTTCAATTTCTTGCCTGGCCATCCTGGTTTAGGTTTTCAGTGATTTCCCTAAATCACCTCAGGCAAATGCCTGGATGGTTCCTTCGAAAGGGCATGGCAATTTCCTTTCGCATCCTTCACTAATCCCATGAAACCGATGACAAGCAGTTTGGTCTCTTCCCCCAAATCAACTCCAACTCTATAGTGCATTTATCACGAATCCTCACTCAGCACAAAGTTCTCAGTAACTGGATAAAAAGGGCATAGGTGATTCCTGTATACAGGGAGGGTAAGACAATAGACCCACAAAATTAAAGACCAATATCATAAACATCAGTTTACTGCAGAATTCTTGAACATAATAAATTCCCTAAAGATGGAAAAACTTCTGTCCACAAATTTGCATAGATTTGGAAAGAATCACTCGAGCGAAACTCACCTTGTGCTTTTCTCACGACATCCAGCAACCCATGGATGAAGGTCAACAAGCAGATTCCATATTCCTATTTCTGGCAAGCTTTTGACATAGGCTCCACTGCAGACTTATCAAATGTCCCTGCACATGAATTAGGTTCCCAGATATGCAGGTGGCTCAAAGGCTTCTTATGTAATAGATCGAAGTATGCTGTCTTTGACGACGTGTCCACCAGATATGAGGGTATCATCAGGAGTATGACGGGAACACACTAATTCTATATATACATAAATTATCTGACAAACAGGGTTTTATGCTGTGGTGTATGGCACAGAATCATTGTTGAGTGAATGCTGGAGGATGCAGGCAAAATTTCTAGTCTGTGCAATGAATGGCAGCTCGCTCTAAATGTAGAAAAAAGTAAGTTACTGCAAAAAAAAATTGTGAAAACTGTTCAGATACAACATTGGTAGTATGCTGCTTCACGCAGTCACGTTGATTAAACATATAGGCATAATGAAATGGAATGAACACAGGGGCAGCTGTAGGTACAATGAATGATCAACTTCAGTTCATTGACAGAATTTTGGGAAATTTTAGTCCATCTATAGAGGAAACCACATACACGTTAATAGAGGAAACCACATATACAGCAATAATGCGGCCCATTCCTGAGCACTGCTCAAATGTTTGGGATCCTCACCAGATCTGTTTAAAGGAAGATATTGACGCAATTCAGAGGCAAGCCACTAGATTTCTTACTGGTAGGTTTGATCGGGCGTGAATGTTACAGAGATGCTTTGTGGACTCAAATTGGATTTCCTGGAATGAAAACATTCTTTTCACAGAACATTATTGAGAAAATTTTGAGAACCTGCATTTGAAGATAACTGGAGAACTATTCTACTGCCACCAACTTACATTATGCAGAGACAAGATAAGAGAAATTAGGGCTCGTGTGGAGGCATATAAACAGCACCCCCCCCCCCCCCCCCCACACACACACAATTTGCACGGACATTATGCTGCAATACAGCTGACCATTCCTGATTTTAATGAATAAAGCAATGTAGATGCCATCACTGCCGTAACACATATCCAACTGGATCAAGGCTGTTATCCTTCACCCTTTAAATGTTTATGTGATGAACTTGCAGTCATCTCCATACTGTGATGTACACGCAACGGAGACTATAGATGTCAACTATGTGATGCTTGGGTGTTCACATTACGAGACACAAAGGTGTGAGTTTCCCAGGGCTTCGATCAGAACAGGTATTTATAGCATACATCTGTGAGAGACATGTTTCGGCAACCGTCCACAGAGGGCAATGTAAGTATTGTCCTGCAGAAGCAGACAAACTATCCTGTGAGAGTAGACATGACGTGGACTTTGTTGAATGTCTAAAGTACACTCTAACAAAATTAGTATAAACTAATCACACTTTGCTGAAATCAATTTTTCTTGCATATTGTTTTATGCATCACATGACTTGCCCTTCAAAGGGACAACAGATTCAAACAAATTATTGGTCTTTAGAATAGTTAGACAATGAAACACTGCAGAAACATCTTTGAAACACCACCTATATTTCTTGCTGAACCTAAAATGATTTAGATTCAGAAATAAACTGTACAGTTTTATTTTATGCTTTATCTACAAGTTGTCCATGAGCAGGAGCACAAAGTAGTTTCCACATAAATTATGTTGAAACTTGTGGTAGAGGTTCAAAAATAATATGTGTAAGAAAAGTTTAGTGTCAGGGAAACAATTAATTGAGAAAATAGGGCTTATGACAGTACTAATCAAAAATAATGTTAAATGGTAGGAAAACAATAAAATCTGGTGCATAAAAACAGTTTTTACTATAATCATGCTGTTGGCTTGTTTACATTTATAATATGGACCAAATAATTAAAGTGCATTGTAGAAACCAAAAGCAGAAAATGATGAGCAGCTGACAATGTCCTCAAAATTTCTAAATCACTCTGTGTGGGGAATATGTTACTGACATGAAAACTTGCAGGTGCCCCTGGCAAACAGCAACACAACTACTTTGTTTGACACTAACAGATATTGCTTTTTAGTCAGAACATTTTCAACAGCACCATACTGTAGCTTATATTTTTGTTCTAAAGTACATTTAAATTTAATCCTTGAATAACTTTAATATTTTAGTATTTTCTTTTCATATGCCCCCAATACATGGTTAACAAGAATATGGTCTGAAAATATTAAAATACCAAACACCTGTGTTCTTTTTGTACAATCAGTACCCACTTCAGTTGCCTCACTTCTCTCTATGAGTATTTTTAGCATCTGGTAAAGTAAAATACAGAGAAGGCTATCGCTGTGTATAAAGTCATATAACACAGAAAGGTCAGTTTTTGTTCACTCAAGTTTCCTGATAGGAGCCAACCAGACAAACATAATAAGGTGGATGATAAACTGTAATTCATATTTTAATGTGCTACTAGCAGAAAAGGAACAATACCTGGAGAACAAACTGAAAACTTCCGTTGTGACTTTCCAGCTTGAATGTAACCCAAAGCGAAGAAAGTACCAACATGTTTCAGTGGCCATTTATCATCTGATGTTGCTGGTTTCTCGCGAATGCTATCACCAGGTTCATACGGCTGCCATACACATCCATCAACGTCATGCCTTAGGCACATAGCTGGAACTCTTTCCGGCTTTATCTGACAGCTAAATAGCCACTGCAGACCACCTAAAGTTACCTAAAATCATTAATGCAAAACATATGATTATTTGAAGTCGGTACTAATTATTCTGAGCCATTTATAATTTTCTGTATATATTATTATTGGCATGATCATTAAAACTTACACACACTTGCTGGTGCCAATGGTAGCTAATATTCTCCTATATTTTAGATCTGAAGATGGTCTAATTACTCACTCCATCCTAGTAATTTCAATTTTCCTCATGCAAGTTACATACTATAGTACTAAATCAGAGCATATTGGCATTGAAGAAACAGTAATATATAAACGATTTTTCTCATTTTCCTGATGTTAGTCGTTTGCCATACTTGGCTCAGTGCACATACTGTTACCATCGAGATAACAAAACATGTGAAGGTATGTATTGAGCAGTTACAATGGGTTTGTGGCTTTGTGTGCTTATGCATTCACGCAGAAAATTGATGCTGAGTCAGTAACATGGTATTGTTTCTTTACAATGATATGCTGTTAATGCCATGTGAAATAAATTATAAACATTACTTATGCAAAACCCTAATTAATACCAATAGAATGAATTGAGTATGGCAGCAATGTGTTCATGTACAAATCTATTCCACAAGACAGAAAGTACTTTGTATGAATAGTGATTTCCTGTCCCATTCATGTCCTGAGCTATGGGAAAGTGACTATATGCTTCTGTCGACAATATAATCTTTCTATCTTACTCTCAAGATTACAACTCAAGATATACACACTTCAAAAAAAGTTTTGCATCACTCTGGTTCCCAGAACTCCTGAAGACAGATGTTTACTGTGGGTATTGTATCACAGACATAGTCCCTTTGGCTGTTCAGAGGTGTCACAAAACCCTCCCAAAGATGTAAACAACCATGCACAAGCAGCACCTATTAGACGGAGGGGGTCCGACAGCCGATCAGTTCCAGTCATCCCACCGGGAAGAAGGTACACTGCTCGTGTTGTCTGTAGTTCAAACATACCTAGACTGTCAATGCTGCGGTTAGATCGCGTCTGCACTGTTACTTTGTGCCAGGAAGGGCTCTCAACAAGGGAAGCATAAAAAAAAAAAAAAAAAAGAGCAGGCATCTCAGAGTGAACCAAAGCGATGTTGTTCGGATATAGAGATGATACAGAGAGACAGGAACTGTCAATGACATGCCTTGCTCAGGCCGCCCAAGGGCTACTACTGCAGTGGATGACCGCTACCTACGGATTATGGCTCGAAGGAACCCTGACAGCAATGCCACAATGTTGAATAATGCTTTTCGTGCAGCCACAGGATGTCAAGTTAAGACTCAAACTGTGCACAATAGGTTGCATGACATCCAACTTCACTCCTGATGTCCATGGCGAGGTCCATCTTTGCAACCACAACACCATGCAGCACAGTACAGATGGGCCCAACAACATGCCGAATGGACCACTCAGGACTGGCACCATGTTCTCTTCAGTGATGAGTGTCACATGTGCCTTCAACCAGACTATCGTCAGAGATGTTTTTGTAGGCAACCCGTTCAGGATGAACGTCTTAAGACACACTGTCCAGCGAGTGCAGCAAGGTGGAGGTTCCCTGCTGTTTTGGGGTGACGACATGTGGGTCGACGTACACCACTGGTTGTAATGGAAGGCGCTGTAATGGCTGTACGATAGGTGTATGCCATCCTCCAAGCGAAAGTACAACCATATCGGCAGCATACCGGTGAGGCATTCGTCTTCATGGACACCAATTCATGACCCTATCATCTACATCTTGTGAATGACTTCCTTCAGGATAACGACATCGCTCGACTAGAATGGCCAGGATGTTCCCAGATTATGAACCATATTGAACATGCCTGGGATAGATTAAAAGAGTTGTTTATGGACGATGTGACACACCAACCACTCTGAGGAATCTATGCCGAATCACTGTTGAGGAGTGGGACAATCTGGACCAACAGTGCCTTGATGAACTTGTGGATAGTATGCCACAATGAATACAGGCATGCATCAATGCAAGAGGGCGTGCTACTGGGTATTAGAGGTACTGGCGCGTACAGCAATCTGGGCCACCACCACCTCTGAAGGTCTTGCTGTATGGTGGTACAACATGCAATGTGTGGTTTTCATGAGCAATAAAAAGGGGAAAATGATGTTTATGTTGATCTCTATTTCAATTTTCTGTACATGTTCCGGAACTCTCGGAACCGAGGTGATGCAAAACTTTTTTTACATGTGTGTATGTTGGTGGCAAAAGAAAGGTCACTTAGGCTTCTTCGAACACAGGTTCTCCAAAATTACCCAAGAGGTTTCACAAGAACATTTGAGTTCTACAAGCATCTCTGTTACACTTTCTTATGGACTATACGGATCTTTCACAGTCCTAGCAGCGTGCCTCTGAATTTATTCATGTCTGTTATCATGCATACTTAAGGAGGACTTCAAGTGCTTGAGCAATACTCTAGAATTCACTACACTTGTGTCTTGTACAACATTTTCTTTACAGGTCCAGTGCACTTTCCCAAAACCCTTCCAAAAACTCTGTTTTCCATCAATCTTCCCTAATACTGATTTTGTATATTTGTTGTATTTCAAATTTCTCCTTGATATTTCAGTGATCGCGCGCAACATACATACATAAATAAAATTGGGAATCCACTTTAAACTGTGGGATCCCTTATAACTAGTGGGTGAGTCAGTTCACAGGCTAGATGGAAGGTTTGAGCATATCACCTCCAATTACATTATACTTAGTTAAGCACCATTACATACAAATCAAGCTTATGTCTAGGAGATATTATTATTTTTACTGAAACACAGGGAAACTCAATATTTGAAAAACAAACAATTTTGATGCATTACAGCAGGAAAGACCTACACACAGTTTCAAAACATAGCACACACATTATTTATTTATTTATTAATTTTTTTAATTACAGTAGCAACAAATAACACCTTCAGTCATGAGGTAATTAGCATTTTATTACGAGACCCTTCCACACTGAAATTTCTGTGTTTGCCATTCAGTGGCTAAACAGAAACGTAACAGGAAAGCAGTGAATTACAAGGCACTGTGCTTGAATGCTTGTAAAAAATAAATCCTAAAATAAGCTTTCTGTTATTTAAATATCACAATAGCACGGATAAATACTTTGAACTTCATTAACATTTTTGGGAAAAACAGCAGTTTCTGTCACTGTACAAGATGTTATGATTCTGTGTTACACTTGCTATATTTTCTACTGACTATGTGCAACTAAATTCCATTTTAAACAATGGAAACACCAGGTAACAATATCAATAATGTGGGGAAAGACAGATTCCAGCCCAAGATGCTGGAGTTTGTGGTTGTGTGTGCGTGAACTATGCTTGCTTGTGTGTGTGAATGGTGTATGTCTGTCATCAAATGATGAAGGCCGTGGCCGAAACCTTTTACGTAAAGTGTCTTAATTCTGCCTGTCTGCAACTTGACATATCTTCTTTATGATAAGTAGCACTCTGTCTTTTCCCACATTGTTAAATAGAATTTTAGTTATACTAAATTCTGAAACTGAAGCAAAATGCAAGCTTATCTGAATGTGAATAATTAGCCAAACTACACTGACAACTACACTGACTTTTATAAGTTTACTAACTGTTACCCTCAAGTGTCTGCATGTTCGGATAAACATAGCTTATATCAAGGCAAATGATATTTCACAGAATCCCCAGTGTAAAAACAAAGAAGAGATCTGGAAGTTCCATTCAGGGATTTGAGTCTGGTACCAAAACGGAAAACAACCAAAGGAAGCCTAATATTTTGAATTCTGTTTTTAAAAATTTATGGAAGTGGAAAATTACTTGACTACCTTTAAAACCCCACTAAACAGAAACTATAGATAAAATCAAACAATGGAAAATCCAGGAGGGAATAAATAAATACAACATAGGATAGATTGCTACTCGTAACATAGAGAAGGTATTGAGTGACAGAAGGCACACTGAAAAAAGACTGCTTGATATTATCAGCTATTGGACTAAGTCCATCATCGAACAGAGAAAACATGCGCATATGCCCCCCCCCACCCCCCCCCCCCCCCACCCTGGTGCCTCTGAACATTTCCTACCAACCGATCCCTTCTTCTAGTCAAGTTGTGCCACAAGCTCCTCTTCTCCCAAATTCTATTCAGTACATCCTCATTAGTTACATGATCTACCCACATAATCTCTGCATTTTTCTGTAGCACCCCATTTCAAAAGCATCTATTCTCTTCTTGTCTAAACTATTTATAGTCCACGTTTCACTTCCATGAATGGCTACACCCCATACAAATACTTACAGGAAAGACTTCATGACACTTAAATCTATGCTCTTCTTCAGAAACACTTTCCTTGCCATCACCAGTCTACAATCTATATCCTCTCTACTTTGTCAATCAGTTATTTTGCTTCCCAAATAGCAAACCTCAACTACTACTTTAAGTATCTCATTTCCTACTCTTAATTCCCTCAACATCACTGCTTACTCATAATTAATCCTAAAACCAGAGTGTTCTTGTTTGTTTCAGTATTTTGTAGCCTTACAAACATGATCGGTTTGTGTAATTATATCAAGGAGACACCCATAATCAAGAGTCTTAGCAATCAATGAAGGTGCTGCAGATTAAGCTTTTGTCGGCTGCATTCTCATCTTGCATGTTATCAGGGGGCAAGGGGAAGTATGGGCAGCTGCAGAAACAGTTTAATTGGGCCACGTCCGTGTTGTAAATGCTAAGACCATCCATCTATAAGTATTTTTATGTTGCATTTGTTTTGCTGTAAGGCAATGCTCAACCCGAAAGTTGAGTTGAACACTGCAGTGCTTTACTAGACATGGCCGTATGCCCTGATGTCTTTCCACCTCTGAACAGACTTGTACAGTCAGTCAGAGCCAGACCTACATTTCAATAGGTACTCCGAAACAAGTCGCATCTTGACTTGGTATTTTTGTCATTGTTAGAAGTGAAAGCAGCAATAAGTAACAGAAAGTCATAGGAACAACAGTGATGGAACCTCACTCTTTAGTTTTGTAGGCTGTAACTTAAACCCACTGAGCTACCAAAGAACATTTCTGAACAAAACATTACTCAGTTATTTATGAAATAGAAACCAAACTGAGCCAAGAGAACAAACACAAGTTATAGAATTCCATCTCATAAACAAAGTAGTTAATAGTAACCAGTTGACATGCTCACCAACACAAATATTTTTCATTTGTTTTATCCAGAATATTTCTTGATATCAGTGCAATTTTGGCTGCAGACTGAATGTGAGCATTATTTCATTAGGATTCACCCATGCAAATTTAGAGTTCCACGACTAAATCAATGACCTTCGATAACATACAATATTCTATTACATACAATATTCTATTACTAGTTTACAATATTATGGAAATGGAAGAGGATGTAGATGAAGATGAAATGGGAGATACGATACTGCGTGAAGAGTTTGAAAGAGCACTGAAAGACCTGAGTCGAAACAAGTCCCCGAGAGTAGACAACATTCCATTGAAACTATCGACGGCCACGGGAGAGCCAGTCCTGACAAAACTCTACCATCTGGTGAGCAAGATGTATGAGACAGGCAAAATACCCTCAGACATCAAGAAGAATATAATAATTCCAATCCCAAAGAAAGCAGGTGTTGACAGATGTGAAAATTACCGAACTTTCAGTTTAATAAGTCACAGCTGCAAAATACTAACGCGAATTCTTTACAGACAAATGGAAAAACTGATAGAAGCCGACCTCGGAAAAGATCAGTTTGGATTCCGCAGAAATGTTGGAACGCTTGAGGCAATACTGACCCTACGACTTATCTTAGAAAATAGATAAGGAAAGGCAAACCTACGTTTCTAGCATTTGTACACTTAGAGAAAGCTTTTGACAATGTTGACTGGAATACTCTCTTTCAAATTCTAAAGGTGGCAGGGGTAAAATACAGGGAGCGAAAGGCTATTTACAATTTGTACAGAAACCAGATGGCAGTTGTAAGAGTCGAGGGGCATGAAAGGAAACCAGCGGTTGGAAAGTGAGCGAGACAGGGTTGTAGCCTGTCCCCAATGTTATTCAATCTGTATATTGAGCAAGCAGTAAAGGAAACAAAAGAAAAATTCGGAGTAGGTATTAAAGTCCATGGAGAAGAAATAAAAACGTTGAGGTTCGCCGATGACATTGTAATTCTGTCAGAGACAGCAAAGGACCTGGAAGAGCAGTTGAACGGAATGGACAGTGTCTTGAAAGGAGAATATAAGATGAACATCAACAAAAGCAAAATGAGGATAATTGAATGTAGTCTAATTAAGTCGGGTGCTGCTGAGGGAATTAGATTAGGAAATGAGACACTTAAAGTAGTAAAGGAGTTTTGCTATTTGGGGAGCAAAATATCTGATGATGGTCGAAGTAGAGAGGATATCAAATATAGACTGGCAATGGCAAGGAAAGCGTTTCTGAAGAAGAAAAATTTGTTAACATCGAGTATTGATTTAAGTGTCAGGAAGTCGTTTCTGAAAGTATTTGTATGGAGTGTAGCCGTGTATGGAAGTGAAACATGGACGATAAATAGTTTGGACAAGAAGAGAATAGAAGCTTTCGAAATGTGGTGCTACAGAAGAATGCTGAAAATTAGATGGGTAGATCACATAACTAATGAGGAGGTATTGAATAGAATTGGGGAGAAGAGGAGTTTGTGGCACAACTTGACTAGAAGAAGGGATCGGTTGGTAGGACATGTTCTGAGGCATCAAGGGATCACAAATTTAGCATTGGAGGGCAGCGTGGAGGGTAAAAATCATAGAGGGTGACCAAGAGATGAATACACTAAGCAGTTTCAGAAGGATGTGGGTTGCAGTAAGTACTGGGATATGAAGAAGCTTGCACAGGATGAGTAGCATGGAGAGCTGCATCAAACCAGTCTCAGGACTGAAGACGACAACAACAACAATCATACTCAATCACTGTGGCAACACTGGATGAATCCCGGGTTCACAAAAATCACTTTTTCTGTAGACAACATGGAAAATTGACTGCTAGAAAGAAATTCTAATTCTAAATCCATTTCAATGCTTGCTGAGCCCATTAGTGCCGCTGTGTTGTGAGGAAGCTGTATAGAGTACAGAATCCACATTTTCTTAGCTGTGTGGCAGGCCCACACACTTGTTGCCCTGTACTCAGTGAGACGGCACCACATGATACTGAGTGAAACTGCAAAATAAACAAGTGAGGAAACAGCCGGTGCAACAGGTGCAAAGTGAGTGATGGACAGCTAATGCTACTTGGGGTTCCACCAAACAGATGCAGTGCTCTACTACTACTACTACTACTACTACTACTACTAGTCTCCACAAATGTTCCCCACATCTGCTCATCGTTGCCTCAACATGCTCTGCAGACATACTACAGCTACTACACCGTCAGAAACTCACTCCCACCACTCTGTACAATACAGAGCTTGAAATAGCCCTACAACACAATCATGAACCTGCCTTCCAAAAGCCTCAGTCCCACAGAAGTATTGTTACCTTCCAAGGGCCATATCTTTTGTCCACTCCCAAATAAAGTCATGCTGGACATGCTACCTCAAACCTTGTCTCACTATCATAAAAAAACACCAACAGTTCACCAAGTACAAACTTACTCTATCATTATAATACAAGCTGCCAGCAAAGGTTCCACCATTGTGGTTATATCCATCACTGTCAGTGCTACTCCCTGTAGAATGGAATGACAATGAAAATTTGTGCCAGACCAAGACAAACTTCCATACGTCGATCAACCATGCGTCTACAACCTGTACTCTTACATTCATTATGTATATTCCTGTATAGGTCATATCATATTTATCTGCCAACACTGGGCCAGCAACTTTCAAGTAAAATGTCTTACCTTAATGGTAATCTATATAATGGATGTACAAGTACAGATTGTAGATGCTTGCTTGACGACATATGGTAGTTTCGGTCTGGCCATGAGTTGTTCACAGACAACCATATGGTAAGGTGACCGCCCACAGTAAGTAGGAAATCAGGGTTAAGTCCCAGTACTGCACAAATTTTCATTGTCTTTTTCCATTCTACAGCTGATGGTTGTCCATATTTGCAATTGTGAATACATTTAATGTATTTCAAAATGGCTTTAGTCATCACAGTGCCTGTTCCTTTGGACATGCATGAATGTCAAAATGAACTTTGCACTGTAATTCAGAACAACACAGGCACTGTAATATCATACCAAACCTACAACTTCTCTCCTGGTCACCATGAATAACTATAGCCCCACCCACAATTACTTCTCCTTTGAAAGCAGCTCCTAGAAACACATCTGTGGTACTGCAAGGAGAACCTTCTACGCCAGTCTTTTATGAGATATCCAGAGGAATCCTTCCTAGCCACCCAGGATCCAAAATCCCCATTTTGTTCAGATTCACTGATGATATCTCAACTGAGGGAGAGGAATTTAACACTGCACATGGATGGCAAAACTGTGTCAGTAGTGCTCACTGCCCATCACACACTTCACAGTTGTTGTGAAAGGACACATCTGGGAGTTTCCTCACTCAGTACCACAAGGCATTCACTCACTCACTCACTTACTCACTGGGTGCAGGATAACAGGTGCACAGCCCTGACTGGTCCAAAGGAAATTGACTCTACACATTTTCATCACAAAGTAGGAATGCTAATGGCCCCAGCAAGCATTGAGATACATTCAGAATTAGAATTTCTTTTTAACTGTCAATTTTCCATGTTTTCTATAGAGACAGTGAATGCTGAAAACCTGAGATTATCAAGTATTACTACAGTGACCGAGTATGATTATGTATGATGAAATGCAAAGTGATAACTGAATAATGCATGTAAATGAAGGTCACTGATTTAACTGTGGAACAATAAATTTATGCAAACGAAAGCTGTCGAAATAATGCTCACATTTAATATACAGCTAAAATGCACTGACAGACATATTTTGGACAGGAAAAAAAAAATGGAAAATTTTTATGCTGATGAGCGTAACAACTGACTGACTGCCAACCTTGTTTATAATTAACCAAAATTTCAATCCAGCTACACTGTAGGCTCTCTGGATTGAATTGAGCAAATGAACTAACAGGACTTGTTAATGTGGATAATATTAACAGCAATAATCAGAAAGAGGAAAGACACACAAGGCATAGTGGTAAGCAGAGATGAGCATTATATGAATATATTTCTATCTGGATAATTATTCAAATACGTGAATAAATCAAACAAATTTATTCGTAAATAAATTATTTGTATCTTAAATAATGAATAACATAAAATTCCACCATACTTTCTTTGTTTACTCCTTCTACACAGTTTTAGAAGTAGTGTTTGTTCCCTTGGCTCAGTGCAGTTTCCATTTGACAAGTAACTTACTAATGGTTTGTACAGATATGTGCCTTGGTGGCTCAGAAGGTAAAATTCCAGATTACAAAACTACAGGTTTGGGATACAATCCCCCATTGCTTCTATGATATTCTCCATTAGTCCAGGCAAATTAGGAAAAATGGTGAAAAATTTATGAAGTTTTGAAACTTTGGGAAAACACTCTTAGGGTATGTAGTAGTAAAAAACAGAAAAGTTCCCTCCCATATCAAGGGAGCTTCCCCCTCCCTCACCTCTTAATGTAATTTTCCTTTTTTAAAAATTTTCGAAAACTGGTTCACTTAATGAAGTTATCTATATGACAGAAAATATTTCTGGTGAAATTCTACTCAGAAAAGGTCAAATGCATGTTTAAACAAAGGTAATTAATTCATGAGTGATAAAATTTGAAAGTAAAAAAAGAAATTTCGTTTGAAACAGACTTTTATCTATACGGAACAATTTTGCTTTATAGTCTTTTACTTTGGATTTATGCAACTTTAAATTATTGGAATGAAAATAGTTTTTCATGAAAAGAATTACTGTAAAACTAAACAACAATCACTTTTGTGGTGATATATTTACAATCATATGTACAGCATGTAGACAATGAAACACATAATCTATCAAACAAATAATTTCTTGTAAATACTCTTTTTTTTCTTTAACATAAAACCATCATCCAAATCTTCTGTCAAATCATTTCAAGGCACATTAGTGCAGCCTTGACCACAATAGTTTTTGCACATTGTTGTGCAATGTAGGTCAGCCTTCACACATCTGCACTTTCTTCTGCAGCCTTGAGTGCAGCCACATGAAATCAGTAGCACTATTTTCTCTGGAGCAGGTGGTCGTTTCATGTCATTTGGGGAGAGGGATGAGTTTGATTCCCTCCAGCCCCAGTTTCTGGAATCCAAATTGTTCCAAAGCCATAGCTGGACTTGTAGCTAAACTTGGTAAGACTGCAGGCATCCTGCATCAGTGGGTGGCAAACAAGAGAGTATGACAATACTGTTTTCCTTACCCACAAGTACATTAAAACATTTAAATCAAATGGCATTTAAGCTGTCATCATCAGGACACTCTACTGTTTTTGTGTAGAGAGAGTATAAATTTCTCTCCTGCTTTTGCAATGGTATCAGGAGAGGAAGCAGGATTGTTGAATATCTGTGGAATATTATGAATTTGGGGATACCAGTTGAATAGCTGGGAAGCTTGAAGCTTGTAGCTTTCCTTTCCCAAACAAGGCAAGTGCTGTCGCAACCACTTACTGCATGAAGGAGCATTACTGAATTCTTGTATTCATGAATGAGTGAGGTGTTACATACATCTTTAGAACTGTAACACCTTATTCTGATGCTACCTTTACCTTCCTTCATCAGGATTATGCCTGTGTCATCTGGAGCAAGAGCTATATGTAGCACAAGAAGATCTACATCCTAACCCACTATAATGATTTGCTGGAAACATTTTGAGGCATTTACTGCTTTTGCAACAATTTCAACATCTGCATCGTCATCCGCAATCTTGGTTTCAATACCAAAACTGTCTAGATTTTGCACAAGCTATGTAATAAACATTTCCTTATTGCTGAGGCTACTACGAAAGGCATACTGCGATTCAACACATAACATCTTGTCATTAAAGAAAATTTCTCATGAAGTCCGCTTCATCATCTGCCTTTGGCATTCCATAGTTTTTATGTTCAGAGAACTTTCTGAATATTCATCAAGTACAACTGCATCGTCATCTTTATAATGTCTCTGAATATAGGCTATTAAGGTTTTATAAATGTCACCATAAGTTCTATTCTCGGGCCACACGACATGGTGGATAAGAAACCATCTATAACATCGAACTGTGATTCGTTATTGTCAATATTCCTTTCAGGTACTTGATTAAAAAGCTTGTACAGTGCAACTTTTTTTTTTCTTCCTCATCAATCCACTGCTGTCAAACAGACATAATGCACTGCATAATTCGGATGTGAAGCAATCCTTTAAATCATAATGTAAATGAAATGTGCACAGTATTCTCTGAAATAATTTCATTGTATCTACTTCAGTTATATTTTTTTTCAAGCCTAACAGTTGAAATCCACATTGTCCTAGCCATGCTGGATGGCTTAAGCTTCAAGTAATCAAATTTTGGTGAGACAGTAACTACTGTACGAAGAGCTGCTTCACCAACAGACACAGCTTTGCAGCAGTTACTTCTTGAGAAGTTACTAATCCAGATCCTAATGAATACTATTGCTCATTATTAACAAATGAAGTGTATTGTTGCAACCATAGCTGAAATGTTCTATGAATTTTCTCGCCAGTTTCTATCCTCTCGATTCTCAGTTCAACACGCTGATCACATGAAACTGAATGTAAATTGCAGAACTGTTCCACAGCTTTACAATTGTCTTCAGGTTCTTAATAAGCATTTGTTCTATCGTCATGTCGGTTCATACTCCACACCAATATTTACCAGAGTGTCAAACCGTGAAGAAGCTGTCCTTGGTGAATTTATTGAACTCCGCGGGTTTCATGTTTTTTTTTTTTTTTTTTTCAGTTTTTCCATGTCCTGGAGGTACAAACGACATGCCTTAGCAAAAGGAAAGTGTCCAGTTGTATGGAATATTGGGAGCATAGCTCTCACTCGTTTTATATAGAGCTCCCAATTCCCCATTCGTTCTGCCTGGATGAAATGCAACGCCAAGGTGACAAGCTGAATGTGTCGTATCCATAACTTGGAAGTTGTTCCTCTTTGCTTAATATCATCCACTGTGTTGACAATTCATTTTTCAGCTTTTCAATCACTTTATCTTTTTCCAAATTGCTGAAAGGTGCACCGTTTCCACTCAATTCAGAAATACAGTCTTTAATATGTTGCTTCTCCTCCTCCATGATTGCCATTTCAACCAGTATTATGATGGAAAGAGCACACATAACTGCAGAGTGAGCCTGAATTACCCTTCTGTATGCACAACCAGAAAGTATATGGGGAACAGAAGCTGCAGCATAAACAGTCTCCAAAAGTAGAGAGCCCACTATCTCCCATTTAGAATCTTATTGCTCCTAGAAGAGGCATTATCAAGTGAAAGCCTCCTAATCGAATAACCACATTAGTGAATAAGCTGATTCCCTCCATTAGCCTCCACTGCAACTACATCTTTAGCTTCCATGCAGACTGGTTCATCAAAAGTCACGATACATGTTCACTGTGTGGTCTTCTTACCCACTGTGATGGCATAAGTTAAAGCAGTTAAAATAGCACTACAATCTGTGGGTGGGTTGACAACGAATGGAAGCACCAATACATTACTTGACTGCGTGTAAGGCTTTCCAGTTGTGCCACACAAGAATAGAAAGCTGTAAAAACTTTCCCATCATCCAACTAAAATCGTGATTGGTAGGAACTGTTGCTTTAGTGAATGATTGTTCTGAGCAGACATTTGCAGAAAAATTTCTTCAATTTCAACTCTATTCTGCCTTCGGAATGTTAGCACATTAATTTTTTGGGGACTTGCTCTTTACTCGTAGAGCTCGGCATGACAGAGTGTTTCATTGCTTCCTAATGTTCTATCGTTCTCCCAGGAGTCACACACCCATAGCATGGAATGTACCTCTGCCCGCCATTGTTGCAATATTGAAGTCAGCATTATCAAAAATGAACTGTGAGAATGAATAATTTAAAACATTTGGTTTCCAGAACTGAAAGGCGTAAGCCTCAAATAAAGCCACAGTACTATATGAAGAGCAGAAACCCATATCCAAGACATATTCAATAAGGTTTTTTGATCCCACTTTACGAAACAAGTACACTGCAAGACCAAGTGGCAGTGGGGAGATAAATGAATGAGGCCTGGTAGCTGACTCAATTGCTGTACATTTTTTTTTTTTTTTAAAGGGAATTGTTCACTGCCTTCCTTTTTGAACAAAACCACACCCTTCAGAAATTCGTGTAAAGTATCAGGAACCGTAATATCAGCATTCTCTGTCACTTCATTGATATCTGGATAATCGGCAATATTGTAATGAGTCATTCTTATATCTTCACAGATGGTAGCTGCTGCTGCTTCTACTATTCTCTTTCTCTTGTCTTTTTCATTAACAGCTCATTCATTGTACCACCAATTCAAAAGTTTGCGGCCACTGCCACAAAAACATAAAATTGGGGGATTTTTTGGCAATGTGGCAAACAAGACCCCATCACTAAAGTGTTCAGTCAGTTTGTTTTTCAGAGTTTTTATAGTCATTGTTGCTCCTTCTGGGAGACATTCATTCATTAATTTTATGCAACAAATTGAGCAGTGAAAACTGAAATTCCTCTGAACTACCTATAAATTTGCATAATTCTTGAAAAGCGACATCAAAGTTGGTGTCTTGAGGATGGCCTCTATTTTGAACAGGAAGCGGGGGATGGGGGGAGGGGGCGGGCCGGAATGTCTTGCCCACAATTTAACAATAAACAGGTTACCTGCACTGCTGTTCAAGGCAGGCTTTCAACAACCTACTGACATAAAGAAGCCAAAAAAGCTGTTGAAGATTATGGTGGTGGTGGTGGTGATGACGATGACTGGTTTTGGGGTGTTCAACTGCGCAGTTATCAGCACCCGTACAAATTCCCAACCTTTGCTCAGTCCCATCTCGCCATTTTTATGAATGATGGTGAAATGATGAGGACAACACAAACACCCAGTTATCTCGAGGCAGGTGAAAATCTCTGACCCCACCGGGAATCGAACCCATGACACCATGGCTCAGGAAGTGAGAATGCGACCGCGAGACCATGAGCTGCGGACAACTGTCAAAGAAATCAGATCGCAAATTTCAAATAATGTTATATTGTAAAAGAAAATTTTATTTTGAATATGATTTAGGACCTGAAGCTAACATGAAATTGCAGTGATTATTTGCAAAAAAACTAAAGTGGAATTGATGATTTCTCAATTTTTGCTGAAGACAATTGCAATTTGAAAGTATTGAAAAATAATTTAAAAGCAACAAAAAGCACATCTGTTTAATAAATGACAAAGAACTGGAGCAATAAATGTCATCGTGTTTCAAATTTATCTATTATTTGTAATGTTTTTTATTCACAGATGAAAAATAAATGTTTTTATTCATATAAGTAAATATTGTTTCGAATAAATATTTTCATTTGTTATTCATGGACAACAAATAATAATTTTTAATCTATATTCACCATTTGAACAAACGCTACCCAACTCTGGTGGTAAGCAAAGAGCATTGCACATGCGCATACTGCAGATTCAAGGCCTACATGCAACTGAGTGTGAGCATGAGATCTGTGTTGCTTTGGACATTTGTGACCACAGATCAAGAGTTTACCTGCTAATGTTATTAGGCAAGGAAGCATCGGTCATCTTCCTCAACTTCTGCCAACATTCACATAGTCTGTTCTCGCTCACTCTGGCACACTGCAGATGTGTGCAGACCATGCAAATAAGCCATGCACTGCAAAGCTCTAGTGAGGACACCTATCCAAATTCCTCCAGAATCTCAACATCATCGCTCCCATATGCTTCATCTGGTCCTCCTCAGCCAGACAAGCTACCTTCCTTGAAGTCTACCTCTACTTCACAGATAGCCATATCAGTACGTACATCCATCCACATCAAACCTACCAGCCACCAAAATGTACCCCACTTTGACAGCTGCCACCCATTTCATACAAAGATGTCCCCTCCATAAAGCCTAGCCAACCATGGCCATTGCATCTATGGAGACAAGCAATCCCTCTCCAAATATACCAAGGGTATACAGAAGCCATTACAGAAAGGAATTACCCTCCCCGCCTTTCCCAGAAACTTATCTCCCATGCCTTGTCTCCCCAGTCAGTTACTGTCCCTATAGACCCACCGAATGGCCACAAAGAAGTAGCTTACTACCACCGAGGACTGGAGCAACTGAATCATATTCTCTGACACGATTTCAACTCTCCTCATTGCGCCCTGAAATGAGAAATACCCTCTAACCTTCCTCCCACCCCCTTCCCACAGTGATATCCTGCTGTCTACCTAACATTATGCAGTATCCTTGTTCAGCCCTATTCCATTCCTCCTTTCAGACCATTGTTCATATTTTAGTAACAGTAGTCATTTCCTCTTCTCTGCTTCGCTCCTCGCCCCTTTTGGTTCTACAGCACAGCTTCCCAATGCTAGGCCTAGTAGCCCACCATCTTGTTCCTGCCATGACCATGCTCTCTCCCATAGGCAGCAATACAGTATCTTTCACCATCTTTACCCTGCTATTCCTACCCCTCCTCACCTCACGCCACTACTGATCCCCACTACCCACACCAACCAAGATTGTGAACACTGGAGTCACAGTCAGGCCTTAGTGCCCAAAGATGACAGTGGCCATGTGAGTGGGTGTGTTTTGTCTGCATCTGATGGAGGAGTTAGTCTGATAGCTGATAATATCAAGCAGCCTTTTTTCAATGTGCCTTTCTGCCAAATGATGCCTCCTCTGTGGGGAAATGTAGACAAAGCACTCATAGAGATGAAAGTTAACTGAATCTTGTGGATACAAAGCAGCATCAGGCTCTCATACAATTCTCATTGGGTTTTACATGGAGCATTTACCATCTTTCTTACGCACATTTAGTGAAATGTCTCTGTTATAGTAAATAATTATGAGTGAGTAAGAGTAGTACAGATCACTATATGGTGAGAAAAATGAGATATCCGATGCACAATACTGTAGCTTTATATCTAGAGGTTTTCACTGAAGAACACAGAGACATCCTAGACTCAGGTATTTCAATATTCCTTGAAAATACAAACCTCATTTCAAAAATCAGTGTCAAGCTGTGATACACAACTCAGTTTGAAACACACCAGTTCAGTAAAACTGGTGTTTGCTTTCTTCACACACCACATCTTGCAAATCACTAACATAAGCAAACTGAAACATTTCACTCTCCTGAAGTTATGAGCTGTTCAACATTGTTGATTGACGAAGATATGACCACAAAAATCTTTCAACTATGAGAATGGTGCAAAGAATTCTTAAGTATCAGAATTTAGTTCCTTGTCTTCAGTACTGATGGTGATTTCACAATCCTGTCTATAGTGGTCTGAAAGAAGAGACTGCAATAGTTAAGAGACCAGATGCTGTTGGGCTGTAACTGACGGATTTGATTAACCAATGCAAAATTATCGAAGATGTAATGTGTACCACAGATTACATTCATGACAAACATTGTGATGTGAAAGGTCATCTGCATAACTGCTATACACACACACACACACACACACACACACACACACACACACACACACACACACACAATATCTGCCTATAATTAAATGTCACTTTACCTGTGTGTAGCTGACTATTTTAATTGTGTAATTCTTATATAGTGTACGAGTTGTAAACAACAAACAGCTTTTAACTGCTAATAAAGCCACTGTTGTTGTTGTTGTTTACTAGACATTTTACCTCTATAAATACCCCCAGTCACTCAAAGAGATTTTTCTGTCACTTATACCTTCTTTCACATCTATCTACGATTTGTAATGTTCTGGGTACTCGTAAAATGGTAGATTCCTTTATAATAGCTGTGCAAGTTGATTCAAAGATCGAGGCAGGCAAGGGCCTATCACCTTCGATAGACCAAGCCCAATGAAGCACTGTGGCACTCAAACCGACATTTGTCTTGATAACAGTTTACCTTTTTTAATAGGTTATAAAAGAGTTATACAGCGATGTATTTCGCTCCTTTACATACTGTATTTAGATTCACTCAAGGCTAATACAAATCATTTTCCTTCTAGGATGGTGTTTCGCAGTCCTGGTACGTCCGGGGAGGGAGGGGGAGCAGCTTGAAATAACGCTTTAAGATGTCTAAATTTAAGCCCCCCCCCCCCCCCAACAGTCAAAGTAATGGAACCTTCTCTCTCTCTCTCTCTCTCTCTCTCTCTCTCTCTCTCTCTCTAATACGGATCAAAGTATATACTGTTAGTCTTGCTGAATTGCTGATTGCTCACAAATTTCAAAAGTGAATGTGTTGTGAAACAGAAGTTAATATTTCCAACTGCTAACAGAACTGAAATGGAAAACAGGAATTATAGATGTGCAAATACATGACATACAACACGACATTATTAATGAATACAACATCTCCTCCAACAGGCCTATATAGATAGCCAAATGTTCCTGTAGACGCATATTTTTCCAGTGCACAATATGCAGAAACGTTTGTGGCTAAATTTTTCTTTGTTCCCCTGTATTCCCTACAAATATTGTGTGTTCATTTTTCATGTGAATGCTTTTAATGTACCCCTATTGTCAAGTATGACTTGCATTTTCTAGTTCTGCATGTGGATCATACACACACACACACACACACACACACACACACACACACACAAAAAAGCAACACACACATACAACCTGGAAGTACCATCACTGGCACTGGCAATAATATGCTGGAAAGTCTCCTGTACCTTGTGTGTGGTTGAGTGGGTTTGTGGACACAGCCTGTGCAAAAATGATGCACTACTGCTGACCTCATCACATTCTTCCAGTTGTTCAGAGTTGAAAGTAGTAACACAGCCTCCAGAGGACTGTAAAGGAGTAATGCGTGTAACTAAAATATAAATACCTGTGCAAGATTACTACAAAACTCAATCTTTAAAATAGTGTGTCTTCTCCTATAAACATTCCCAACAACTAACCTCAGTCTCGGAGCATAGATGTGCAAGACGTTCATGTATTTCTGCAACAAGAGCTGGGTCCATTATTTGTTCACCCTCATCACACCCTTTCAACAAGCAACTCCACATCAGTCCTGTCTCTTCTTTATTAAGTGTAAGTTCCAACCTGGAGTAGAGAACAGTTCAAAGTAATTAAACTGCGAAGAACACAAGTTAGGGGCTCAAAAAAAGATAACAAAAGGGTACTCACAATATACAGTATGTCTCAGTCTTTTAGCTCAAAATTTATAGACAGTAGAAGATTTAGCTCATCTATGAAGGACCACATATAGAACACTTGTGTGACTATTCTTGAGTACTGCTCGAGTTTTTGGGATCCCACCATGAAGCAATTCAGGGGAGTGCTACTAATTTTTTTACCAACAGGTTGAAAGAAACCATAACCATCATGAGAATGCTGTATGACCTCAAATGAGAATCCCTGAACAGCAGAATGCATTTGTTCCACAAAACACTACTGAGGAATTATAGTAATGACATCACATAGAGGCTAGAGCTGCTGTTTAATAAATTCTTTATTGTGTAGCCAGTTGTGGTCAAAGGCCATCACCCAGGATAGATTTTTGTTAACAGCGAGAGGTACATAAAAAAGCCACAATGTCAAAACATAATATTTATAAAAACAATGTGAAAAATCTGATTCTGCATGACTAGACATTATTTGCAAATATAACATTTTTGACACTGTGTCTTGCGTGGTTTTTTTTTTTTTTTTTTACATAGATAACTCTTGCTCTTAGCAAAAATCTGATCAAAATGGCTCACACAATAAAATATACATTACACTGGAGCTTGAGGTGTTACCTGAAGACATTTCTTCAATTTATCAAGACTGTGGAACACAGCAACAAGAAACTATCAAGAAACTTAAGAGAGACAGCTTCTGCTACAGATTGCTGAATGAACATCCTACTGCCAATGTACATATTGCAAAGACTGCAAAGCCAGTAACGTATAGACAGTCTTTTTTTCTCACTCCATTTGCAATTTAAACAGGATATGGAATGACTAGCAGGGGAACAACAGACCCTCCATTTGTGCCGTATGGTGGCTTGTGGGGTATGTATGTAGATGAAGATGTTCAGTATTTTCAGACAAGGGACCACTGGTCAGAAATGACCATTTCATATTGTATGAGGTCTTGAATATGTGTGGCACATATTTGTTAAATGCTTATATGGTTCTGTATTATTGGTGGTGGTGGTGGTGGTGATGGCATTACCTCAAAAAACAACACACAATGTTTTGCTGTGTTCACAGCAGATTTTTTTCCAATGGGGTTACATGAAGTCACTGGCATTTGAAATTACAGAGGAACTAGTTTATGTGGTCCTAGTTACCTGTTACATAATACAACAGACATTATGGATATTTGTGAGTGTATCACGCGCATTGAGACTGGAAGTTGCTTTTGTGCAGTGTAAGTTGTTTCTGTTAACAAAAATCCTCAATATTCATGTTTTGGCATACTTCCTGATTGCAAATAACTCAGATTTTGATCCTCTACCATCTGACTGATGGTGATCTGGTGGGCAAATCAAAATGGCAGTGCTGTATCAGCTGGGTGGCACCGGCAGTGGTGTATCAGCTTGGTGGCACCAACAGTAGATATCACGTGAGACTTTTGAGTACAGCAGGCAGTAATGGAGACTACCAGTGACTGGACTGGCAGCTCAATATATGCAGCTTCAGCCTCTTGACAGCATGGAGATGGCGCATGGCTTCGTAGTAATTAATGTAAACTTTAGTTGTTGTTTTAGGGGATTACTCTTGCAATTTTAAGAATTTTAAATTTTGTGTCTTGTAAATAACTGCTGTTGTGAATCACGCAAAAATGGTTCAGTCAATGAAAGGGTAGTGATGAGACTGTCACCCAAGGAAATAACAACAACAACAACAACAACAACAAGAGTAATATGAATGAGTTGATTAAGTAACTTATGTTAAAGTATGCAAGACGAGTTCAGTTAGAGAAAACGTAAGTAAGGAGATCACTATTCTGGAAAATGTTGCTAATAACGAGGATAATATTAATGAGTTAATTAGCAGTGAGAATGGTAACTTATTTCACTAAGTTTCTGTCAAAGTGCAGAGTATGATGATACTGTTTTAGAAAATAAGTGGTATTTTGTTAATGATAAGGACTTTTTATGAGGTTTTTATGCTAATGTACTGTGCCATTTTGGACTTGCGATTTACGGACTGCTGATATAGAGTAACTAAAACAAGATGAGTGATGTTAGAACGCGGATAATGAGACGCAAATGTAGAGAAATGTTGCAATGTGGATAGTAATGTTAATATATGTGTTAATAACACATATGATACAACAGGCAAAATTAGTAAATCTCAGAAAGGCCAATGTCAAAGTTAAAGTTAAATGAGTGGGAATCAAAATGTAAATAACAGTTGAATAAAACAGTATTGGTAGGCAATAGGAAGAAATGTAATGCTGGTGCATTAACTAGTAGGCAATAGGAAGAAATGTAATGCTAGTGCATTAACACAATGCTGGATATAATTTATTATTAAATGAAATAAAATGATTTGGGAGAGAAGTATCAAATGAAACTGAACAAATGGGTAAAGAAATATCAAGTGGAATTGAACAAATGAGTGAAGGGATTGAACAAATGGGTAAAAATATGTCAAAAGAATTTCACAGGGAGTTGAAACTAATCAGTGAACAGACTACTAAGAAAAATGAACAAATTGATGATAAGAGTTAAAACCAATGAACAATTTTATCAGCTGAATGAGATTCTTGATGAGTCAAATAAAGAAATTAAAGCTGAAGTGATATATCACAAATTTATTATTGGCTATGAACTTAAATACTGAAAATGACTAAATGGTGAACAGGGAATGTTAGGAGAGGTCATTTATGATGAAAATAACGAACAGGTCTCTGAGAATGATATCAGAAAAAGAGATTAAGAATTATTATTTAATGTCAGACTTAGGCATCAAAAGTGAAAATATGTGAAAGAACATGTTGAAAATGGTAAAACAAGAATAACGTTGACACTGAAGTAAACTGTTGTTGTGATGGAACTGGTAACAGAATAATGTCAAAGGCAGGTAACACGAACAAGCAGAGTGTAAATAAATCAACTTGTGAAAAAAGGTAATACTGTTTGTGTAGTGATAAACCAGAAGAGTGACTTTAAAATTTGCATAATAAAGTGTAGCATTACTTCATAGATGAAAATATTAATGATGTAATTAATTAGCAAACAGGTCACATTGCAGGTTGTGATGAAAATGAAGCATTGTTAAAAATTTTCAGAAAGAATTAGCAAATATTTTCCAAAATTTGTGTAACTCAGAAAGACTATGCCTGCAGTTGAGATAAAAGGGGCATAATCCTTTCAAACGATGGCTTCTGTTCATGCTGTAGTAGCATGCACCTATTAATTAATTATGTGTTATAGAAGTTACATCAATATTTTGTTAATGTTATGTGACATTGACCACAAATGTTGTAATGTTTTGTACATAGCGTAAAGAACAGAGCGCACGCAGCACAAGAGAGAGGCTAATGATCTGATTGGAATTAGAGTGGTGAATCATACTATCTGTGTTATAACTACCTGGTTTCCACGGCAATCAATGATGTATTAGTGACACACAAAACACGAATGACACACTGACACTGCTACTGAAATGAATTATGACAATGGAATAGTTCATACTTTATCTGTCAACAAGCTCAGTCAATATTTGCTCATTTATTAAGAAATTAAATCATATGCAATACATGTATTTAATTTAGTATATGGATATTATTAATTATTGATGGAACTAACTTTATTGTGAGTTTCGACTCCAGGAAGGTTAAGTTACTGTGTTGTCTAATGTCTCTCTTGTTTAAAGTATGTTGCATGTACTTGGTATTCGAGAAGAATGGAAACAGGATGCAACAAAGACCTGAACACGACGACGAGCCAGTGGATTGACCGCAACTATGGCTACCCCCAAACAAACGAATGCATTGTGTTGCTGTGTCATGAGTAAATATACTCAAGATGTATAATATTGTGGTTGTAAAAATCCACATGACTGTTAAAACACATAGTGAGTATTATTTTAGAATAAAATAAAAAAGAACCACATCACCAAATTTATAATGTGTAATAGATATTAATGTTGTCTAACAATGCATTTGAGCACCTTGGGAAGTAAATAAGAATTGCAATTTTGGAAAAATCAAAAATTTATTATATTACAGAAAACGTATTTTAATGATGTTGTTAAGGTCCAAGGAGGGTTTGAGTTGGCATTTTTTTTTTAATTTAAAAAAGGAAAAAAACAGAAAATCAAACATTTTTGCTTGGGGGATAAGTAGCATTTGACCCACATTTTATTATACAGAGTAGAAAGGTCTACACTACCATGCATCAGCCATAGGTTCAGATTGTTAGCACTCCCCAACCCATAATACAACAGATGATCACTGAGTACTGAAGCATATACACTGAGATGAAAAGAGTCATGGGCTAGCAATATGCACATATATAGAGGGCAGTAGTATCGCGTACACGAGGTACAAACAGGCAGTGTGTTGATGGAGCTGTCATTTGTACTCAGGTGACTCATGTGAAAAGGTGTATGAAGTGATTATGGTCGCACGTTGGGAAACAAAAGACTCTTAACATGGAATGGTAGTTGGAGCTAGATGCATGGGACATTCCACTTCAGAAATCATTAGGGAATTCAATATTTCCTAACCCATAATGTCAAGAGTGTGCTGAGAATACCAAATCTGAGGCATTACCTCCCACCACAAACACAGTGGCAACAGCCTTCACTCAACGACCGAGAGCAGTAATGTTTGCGTAGAGTTGCCAGTGCTAACACACAAGAGAAAGAAAGAAAGAAAGAAAGAAAGAGAAAAGAAAAGCAGTTACATGTTAGCCCAATCCACAGAAGAAATGGCCTCTAAACACAGGTACTTTGAGAAAGGTTCATAAAATACGCCATAGAGAAACAGAGGTCCTTAACTAGGGGTTAAATGTCCTTTGCCATACGGCTATGAAGGGTAAAAAGTAAAACACGGTCGACAGCCCATGTGTCGTTCACTAAAACAGCCAATAATTCAGACAGTAAACATAAATTGGAATGTAAGTGCTTAAAAAAAGGGCATTCCATAAGGAAATGGTGAACTGTCAAAGGTTGAAGGCAATGAGCACAAAGTGGTGGGAGAGCACCACTTAACAGATGGCGATGGCTAAAAAGACAGTGCTCAATACACAACCTAGCTAAAATGATCCCCTCATGCAAGAGAGCCAAGAGGATGTTGTCCAAGTCAGTGGGAGAGGTATAATTTTCCAGAGCTTGTTCCCATGAAGGGAGGGTCAGTGGTGATGCCAAAGTAAAATCACCTGCTGACAGACAGCAACAGAGAGATCATTAGAGGGAATGTAAGAACTAGCGGGCGAAGGTACTACGACTGCAGCCTTGCAGCAGCATCAGCAGCTATGTTTCCCATCAGACCAGCAACCCACATAAGCACCACAGTAGCTCCACCAAGAGTGAGCAAGTGACAGCTTTCCTATGGTCCGTTGCACTTAGGGACGAATGGTGTACAGCACACAGAGACTCCGAGCAGATGACATAACTGAAAAGCCTGTGTCTCCGTATGTACTGCGTGGCCTGATACAGGACGAAGAACTCCACTGTAAATACTGAGCAGTGTTCCAGAAACCTATACCAAAAAAACACCCGACACCAGTCAGTTTGAGAGCCATCAGTGTACACAAAGGCACTATTGCGAAGTTCTGTGCAAAGGTCATGAAACTGAAGGAGACAGAGCAAATGAGTTAAGGTCAAGGTGAACAGGGGCTGCCAGACGAAGCCAAGGTGGTGAATGGTTCACACCCATAGGGAAAGCATCAGGCTGCATGAAGTTAAGCTGCTGTAGCAAGAGCCGAAAGGGAACTCCAGGAAGTAACAGAGAAGAGGGACATGCCCCATACCGGTGATCAAAGGAGTCATCGAAGAAGGAGACATAGGATGTGTGGTCAGACATGGCAGACAAATGGCATGCAAGCCTGCTGAGGATGAAGTCACGGCAGTACGACAACGGTAGTTTAGCAGCTTCGGCAAAACAGAGTCTCAACCGGGCTAGTGTAAAAGGTGCCACTGGCAAAGTGGACGACATGATGGTGGATTGTATTGAAACGGCGTAAGATGGACAGATGTGCAATGCATAAATGAAACACCCATAGTCTAGTTTCGAATCAACAAGGGACCAGTACAACGACCTACTCCCAGGTAATACCGCTGTGAACACGTAAGACATTGACGGACCACATACAGTGGGCAGCCAGGTACGACACGTGGGAGGACCAAGAAAGTTTCCTATGGAGCTTGAGGCCCAAGAATTTCATAGTTTCAATGAAAGGAAGAGCAACAGGCCCAAGACAAAGACAGTGGAAGAAACCAACTGCACCAGAAATTGATACAAATGGTTTTGTCAGTGGAAAATTGAAAGCCATTGTCAACGTTCCATGAATGAAGACAATCAAGACATCACTGAAGACAATGCTCAATGAGACAATTTCATGGAGAACTGCAGTAGATGGTAAAATTGTCAATGAAATGGGAGCCGGAGATGCTTGGTGGAGTAAGGCAGGGTGATAGTGGGTGGAGCTCAAAATCTCCACAAAATGGTGGCCCAAGATGCTGGAGATAGCAGTAGGGTCCACTATGACATCGTCTGCTACCGTCAGGCTGGCAATTGGTGAATGGAACTTGATCCCGGGGAGCTACTAGACGTCGTCCCACATGATGGAAGAGGGAGTGGAACTGTTAAAACAACTAATAAATGAAATCCAGCTATCTTTTTTGCTATCCCGAAGAATGTGACGGCACTGTGCATGCAACTGTTTATAACAAATGCAGTTTGCCAATGTAGGATGATAGTTAAAAACACAGAGAGCACATTTCCGCATGCAAATGGCATCAAGGCACGTCTCAGCCCACCAAGGGACCGGGAGATGGTGCGGTAAAGTGGATGTGCGAGGAATGGAACGTTCTGTGGTGGTAAGGATAATGTTTGTAAGATATTCTACCTGATCGTCAGAACTGGGGAAATGTGGGTTGTCAAAGGTCACCAGTCAGCCTTAGAAAGTTGCCATTTGGGAGTGCACAGAGGTGGGTAGGTGTCAGCAAACAGACAGCACACGGGAAATGCTCCTTCGAGTATGAGTCAGTCAGAACGGACCACTGAAAATGATGGGCAAGCCTGGCAGAGCACAAGGATAGGTCCAAATGGGAATAGGTGTGCGTCGAGTCTGAAAGGAATGTGTGTGCTCTTGTGTTGAGTCAGATGAGGTTAAATTGGTTGAGAAGGTCAGTCAAGGGGGCACTTCCGAGACAGGTTCTGGGAGAGCCCCAAAGGAGATGGTGTGCGTTAAAGTCACTGAGCAGTAAAAGAGGATGAGGAAGACTGTCCTGGGGACACCAGATGACAGAAGGATGTAAACAGTACAAAGGGTAAAAGTCATGTGAGGAAGGAAGAGGTGAACTGCAACAGCATGAAGCCAGGTAATCAGGAAGATGGGTTGACTACGAACGTCATCACGGATGAGTAGCATAGCTCCCCACGAGATGAAAAGCCATCCTTGGGGGAGGAAGGTCAAAATGGACTGGAAAGAATTGTGGGAGCTCAAAAAGGTCGTAAAGATGCAATTTTGTTTCCTGGAGGCTGAGAACAAGCAGACGCTGCAATTTTAAGAGCAGCCGTAAGTCCTCTTTGTTGGATCAAAGGCCACGAACTTTCCATAGAAGTCAATAAGAGACACACGATGAACATATCCATTAGTCCTGCTGTTAGCAAAGGCACGCGCTTTCTTAGTCTGCTGCCAAAACCTATTAATGCCACATTTCACCACACAGTCCTAACTGATACATCTGTCATGTGTCCCTCATTGACTTCTATGGAACATTCCTGGACTTTAATCCAAGAAAGACGACTGAAGTGCCTCTCCTGGGCTTGTGACCATATCAGTTGGACCACAGATGATTGGAAAATCATGGCGTGGTCAGGTCAGTCCTGATTTCAATTGGTAAGAGTTGATGATAGGGTTTGAGTGTGTTGCTGAGCCCACGAGGCCATGGACCCAACTTGTCTACAAGGCACTGTGCAAGCTAGTGGTGGCTCCATAATGGTGTGGGCTGTGCTTACATGTAATGGACTAGGTCGTCTGGTCCAACTAAACCGATCATTGACTGGAAATGAAATGGTTATGTCTGGTTATTCAGAGACCATTTGCAGCCATTCAGAGGCTTCAACAATGGAATTTTTATAGATAAGAAGTGCCATGTCCCTGAACCACAGTTGTTTGCAAGTGGTTTGAAGAACATTCTGGACAGTTCAAGTGAATGAGTTGGCTACCCAGATTGCCCAAAACAGGATGTAATTGAGAGGTCAGTTTGTGCAGAAAGTCCTGCACTGGCAAAACTTCTACAATTATGGATGGCTATAGAGGCAACATGGCTCAACATTTCTGCAAGAGACTTCCAACAACTAGTAGAGTCCATGCCACATCGAGTTGTTCCATTATGCTAGGCAAAAGGAGGTCCAGCACAATATTTGCAAAAGTAGGTCTGGCACAATATTAGGAGGTATCCCATGACGTTTGTCAGTTCAGTGTAGAGACAAGTCTTGACAGCAAACACATACTTCCGATTAATAATATTAACTGTTTATACATGGCGCCAACTAGACTGTCAAAACTCTCCACACTAACAGCTTCTTAAATTTAATTTCAGTAACACCAGACTCAAGCTCATATTTTAATTAGAATTTTGTTTAATGTATTCTATCATTGGCCGATTAAACTGACCAATCAGAAATATACCCTGTGCAGGCAGTGCAAAAGATTGAAGCTAACTCACAACGCAATTTCTGACTAGTACTCAGGCTGACAACATGTATTCACTGCAAGTGATTTTAGATTTTCAATTAAGTTTAAAGTGTTAATCAGTCTTGGGAAACGTTTATACAGTCTAGTTTTCGAAGAGGCACCATGCATATAGAGTGAACCCAATACACTTTCGCAAAACTGATTACCTGTGTTAAAGGTGCATCAGAGAATATTTACCTAAGAATCCGTGAATACATGAATTCCCACTGTTATTACTGTATTTTCTGGACTATAATACGCATTATTTTCTTCGAAAAATTGCCTCCAAAATTCAGGTGCACCCCATACTCTAAACCGATATCAACATGTCCAGTGTCCGTTTTAAAATTTCCACCAGTGTTAAAAATGGCCATATATTTGATACCACGGGAAACCTGTCTCTATCTGTCAACACTGGGTTCAACTGGCAACAGCAGTGCAACAATGCGACGAACATGAGTTGCAGGGATTCACAAGCTTGCTAACATTGTCTCCTTGCCATCACAAACGCAGAACAGTGTCTAACCTATGATGCGACATTGCAGTCAATGGTGCCAGTAACTTTAACTGAAAGCGACTTGTGTTATCAGTAACAGTACAATATTTTTGTTAGTAACTAGTTTCGTAATGGTAAAAATAAAAGGCATTTGTATGAAGTGGGCTATAAATTAAAAGTAATAGCACATGCAGAAAAACATGGAAACAGAGCAGCTGAGTGCCATTTTGGCTCTCCAACAACAGAAAGAAGAGGGTGGGGGCTAGTAAAGAACTGAAAAAAAAAGAGGAAGACTAAATGCGCAAATAGAGGACTGGATGGAAAATGGCCAAAACTAGATGATTGCATATTGAAATGGATTGAAGGACACCACAAAAATGGCATTGGTATTAATACAAAAATGATTCAAATACACACTTGTAAGCTAGCACTACAGTGGGACTTAATGGACTAAGGGTGGAGTTGGTTGGTACTGCAGATTTGTCAAGTATCAAGGACTTAGCATGCAAACAAAAAACAAAATATCGCAGAAAATGCCACGAGAGTATGAAGAGAATATATTATCTTTCTGTCACTTTATTATTCAACATCGAAAGAAAAACAGTGTGGAACTAAGCCAAACAGCGAATACGAATGAAACTCCTCTGATGTTTGACGTGCAGAGTAACAGAACTGTTGCTACGAAATGTCCTAAAACTGTAACTATAAAAGTAAGTGCTGATGGTACTAAACTTAATTCAATGATCATTTTCAAGTGCAAAAAAATGCAAAACCTTTTGAAATATCATCAGGTGGTGGTGTTCATGTACATGGCAAGGGTTGGACGGATTAGGCTGGTACGAAATTATGGATTAACAGTGTGTTGGAGAGAAGGAAAGGTGCTTTATTGAAGAAGAGTTCTCTTCTTGTGCTACATCACTGTAATAGTCATTTGAAAAATTCCATGAAAAAGAAATTGAGAAAGAGAAATATAGAGCTTGCTGTTATTCTGGGAGGAATTACTCCACAATTGCAGCCCCTTAATGTCTCGATAAACAAACCATTTAAAGTGTATATGAGAGTGGAATGGAACAAATGGATGATGGAACAAACCCAACGTGAGTTCATGCCAAAGGGAGCTTCAAACAGACACACAAACAAGTGTGTAAGCGAATAAAACAGCCATGGTCTACAGTGAGAAGGAATAACTAGTGCCATTAGCATGGCTGATGCAGCAAAGTGTCTTGGCCAGAACCATTCATATCTATCCACAATTAATTAATTAGTTAGGAAGGGGTAGGACCATTACATTACATGTACTAAGGAAAAACAAATTAAAAGCTTTAAACAACATTTTTTTGTCAGGTATCAGAATTGAATAATAATTTGTCATTTATCCACACAGCCAGTCACAAATTATATCTGTTAAATAATTTATGCAACACCATTAGAAAACTACTTAGAAAACTACGAGTAGGAGGTTAGTAAAATTACCAACAACCTCTGTCACATTATAAAGTTCCTAATGTAATGTTTTTACAGAAAAATTATTTACCCAAGATCTATAGTGCATAATACTAGTGTCTGACCATCTACTTGAGCTCAATAGCTCGCTCGCTCACCATTCACCGCTGCCACAGTTTCTCAGAAAGGCAAAAGGGAGGACATGGAGGTTTAACAGAGACATGGCAGTATGGTCATGGTCCTGATGTCATCAGCAAGTGTACGTAGCGCATGCAGTGATTTCATTTTGAAAGCTGCAATGAATAACTGAATAACTATTTCCCGTCTTATCAAACTATGTTGTTCCAAGTACAAATAAACATAAAGAGTACTGCACAGTAGGTACAAACTGAATGAGGTGTGAATTTATTGAGATGTGCCTCAGATTAGGGATGATGGGGGCTCATGCTCTGTCTGGTCTCCGTGAGTTTGGTTGTCCATAGTCTTCGCTGATCACTTCAGGCAAAAGCAAAACCAGGATGGTTCATTCAACATGGCCAGGGATGATCATCTGCCCTGCCCTGCCCTTGTTAAATTTGTATAAATTTATACGGTTGAATAACAATGTTATGAAAAGGATAGATTGATACTCACCATACAGAGGATATGTCGAGCCACAGACAGGTACAACAAGAAGACTACTACACATGTGAACTTTCAGCCAAAAGCCCTTCTTCTACGGTAGACAACTCACACTTGCAAGGGCTGTTCAAAAAGTGTGGTGACTTCAAATTGGGCAGGCAATGTACATTTGATTATCAGTCCCGAACATATGTTCATAGTTTCAAGTGTAAGCATACTTCGTTTGATTTTGACAGACAGAAAGGTTAGACATGTTTTTCTGTGTTCGGCAATTTTAGATTATTATAATAAATGCAGCAAAGAATTTGCATCAAATTTTGTGTGAAAAATGGAATCAAGTGCTCTAAAACACTTGAAATGTTGACAGTGGCATATGGTGGGTCTGTTATATGTTGTATTAACCTGCCACATCCAACATCATTGAAAAGTGATCCTTGTATGAATAAATTATTATACTATGTTATGCTAATACTTACTTTCCTTTCTCTAGAGTCCACACAGCAGGTAATTCTGTGCTAAGCCTGTGACAAGTATCCCCTTCCAAGAGATTCTGACCACGACAAGTAATAGTCAAGCAATCAGCACATGCTTTAACATGAATGTCCTGCTTCACAACACTCTCCGCAAGTTGAAGCCATACTGTGATGTCCTCCTGATTTTGAAGCCACATATAGCGCTTTGGCTTTTGCATATTTTCTGTAAATTAAACTTGTTTTATATAGACAGTTAATATAAGAAGCAAGCTCAAGACAGAGTGCAAAAGCAGATGCTGCAAGGTGAAATACTGCTACCTACAATTTTTTGCTGGTTCACTAATGAAGAATGAATATTCACATTCAGCAACAGACATATATTGTATCAGTTATATAAAAGAAAAACATTTTACAACCAGAAGACATACACAAATGTGTAACACTATTCATCAAATGCTCGCACTACCTGAATTTTACTTAATTTTTTTTTTTTTTTATCAAGTCTTCAGACAAAGAAAGCACAGTATATAATATCATTGCATTTTTATTGTCTACAATGATGAATCAACCCTAGTATTAAAAAATCTGCTACTACAATTCAAATGTGAACCAGAGCCAAAAGTGAAAGCTCCTATAAAATGTCACACAGATAATGCACCCGCATGTAAGCTGAATAAGATAATGAAACACCAACAATGACAACATTATATGGTAATGGTATAAAATGTGGCAATGGAAGAATGCATAATCTGCATCAGCGTAACACAGTTTTTCAAACTGGTGCACTCCACCACACATCTGACAGCAAGTTTCAACTAAATTTTCACCACTAGGTGAACTATTCATGTTGATGCCATTAAACGACCATGGTAGTATCATTAACTAGTCACCAAGATCCCCCAAGCTAACATCATTAGCACACCATCAGAGGAAGACAGAAGTATACAGAAGAAAAATGGATATGTGACATGAACTGCTAAGTCATATCATGGACAGTGCTGTCCTATTAATACAATTACATGCATTTGAATAAACATGAGAGAATTTACTTTGGATTGAATGTATGTAATGCAACATTTTCCTGAACATTATCGTGCACCATTGTAAATATCTAACATAGAAATATATCTGAACATTTTTTAAACTTTTCAATATAATGCTTCACACAACTATTTCTATGTCCTTCGAGAATTATGATTTTCCTCCCTATGATTCACTGTACACTGAAATTTTTGCTTCTGTAACCCTGTTTCCTTTCTGGTTATATGTTTACTCAATTTATGGCTACAGTCCATGTGGCAAAAGACGAACACTGGCAGTTACATTAGGCTTGACACAGTTGCCTGGCATGTCTACCATAACCAATCACATAATGAGATTTTAGAGATGTCTCTTGCCAATGTCTCACTGCTGCCACGGTTTTATAGATGAATCTTGTTTTCACCCACATAGTTTCGGTACCCTCAGCATCATTTTGCATTCTCAAACTAAAGACTGGGAACAGTGCTGCCCACTGTCTGAGTTCTTGTTTCATTGTACAAAGTACAGACAAGTTATCAATCTGATTTGGGCATTACTTTAAAGGAATGTGCCACAATGTGCCTTTAGATTCTTACCTCTGAAGAAAAACGGCAAAGATAATTTGAGAACATACCTCAATAAGAACGTGAGTAAAGAAAAAATGCCAAATGGTCTGCTAACCTTGTTCTGGTATTTTTCTGTCCTCCACAGGCTTTTCAGAATCTTTTGTGAAAACAACAGGTTTTTCACTGGCAACATACAATGCTGTACAATAGGTCTCAATTGCTGCATACTCAATACCTTTCACAGTAGACACCTGTCTACTAGCATGCAATGACCACTTTCCTATTCCACCTGCAACAGAAATGTCACTTTGAAGCATGACTCAGTTTTTTTCATAATGATGAGACTACTTGTAAATACTACAATTCAAAACTTTATCTCATCAAAAGTATGTTACACAAATTATTCTTGTCATACTAACTTACATGTCACATTGGGAAACAACTTCTTTAAAAATATGACTTACGTGAGTTTTTCATATTGACACTACTGACATTTGGTACAATAACACCAAAATTTTTCCATGCATATCTCCAAAATATAATGCTCCTTGGACAGTTTATGCTATACACATAACATTTCAGTGAACATGAATAAAGAGGACAAAGTTTGATATGTGCTAAAAAAAATACAGGACTCTGTAACAGAAGATGGCAGAAGTCTAGAGGGGGGGATTTACCAGGCTAAGGAGAAAGACAACTAAACAAGCCCAAAAACACTAAAGTGTGCATTAGGAAATGTAATACAATATACAAAACACAGTGAAAGAACCCTCCAAATAGTTCATCATAATTCATAAAAATTTGTAATCAGCAAAATAGTTGGAATATAAAGAAGGATCCCAATAGATTTCAAGAAATCATTGGAAAGCTTCACAACAAATAGTACCTCTTGCACAAATTCTAATAATGCAACTATGAAAATGTTAATCAAAATATATTGGGGTATTAGAAGACCAATTTATCAGGCCTTTGCCAACTACAATAGCAAAATATTATAGAACAAGCTTTCACAAAAACTGAAGAAATTTTAAACATATATTAAGGCTACCACAACTGACTGTTGACTACATGGTAGAACTGACAACAGCATAACTACACCTTCAGTGCTGAACGCTGTTTCTAAACACACATTCAAAATGGAAAATCAAGATGCATATTGAATGGGGACAGTAAGTCAGTGCGAAGATGAGAGACATATCAGTGCTGGTGGTGGGGAAAAAAAATATGAAATCACTAAAAACAAACAAGGGATCCCTACCAACTGGAATCTCAATAAAGGTCCAAAACAGAATTTAGAAGTGAATTAGCTCCAGAGTACCTTTTGACATTAACTTACGAAAGATTTCTTCGGTACACAACTATTTGTCAAGAAACAACTATTCATGCCATCCACCCACCTGGATGTGTAGCACAGATCAAGATTACACTATAAGCTTAGAACTATACAGAACAAAATAACCATCCCCAAGCAGCCAGCGGAATTCAAAATGTAATAATCATGTGAGTCTCAAGTGTACTCCTAATACACAGCTTAAAAGCTACAGAAAGCCATGGATAGATACAATATAGATAACCAGGCAGACTTATTTGTTTACTATCAAACCACCGAATCAATACAACATCAATGCCTGCCATGTAAAATGTATTCATACAATCTGAACACTGCTTCCAATTTCACAGATGTGGCTGGCTACAAAACTGGCATGACTAGTAAAATATACAATTTTGAAGTCACTCATCTATTATGTCTTACATATTTTATCTGTAATAAGCATTTTGCTTGTTGGTAAATAATTTTAAGTTTACTTCATATATACTGGTGTCCAAAATTAAAGCAACAAATTGCTACTTCCTCATCCTGTGTCAAATTCATGATATAATCATACAAACTGTCAACAGATGTCGTTACAGGTGTGTTCTGCATGGAAGATGGCAATCCAATCAATGTACAACCACACCAACAATGACATCAGGACATCTATCAAGCGAGGTAGTGTTTGCAGGGTAGTCCCACATCCGCAATCACTGTGTACACAGTCACAGATGTTGCAGTATGGCACAGAGATGCTACAGACTCTCTGCTGTGGAGACCATAGGGAGAATGAAAGTTGGAGAGTCACAAACTGATGTGGGCTGATGACTTACTGTGAATTGATCTGTTTCTCAGTTGAGGCGACAGTTTACAGAGACTGAAACTGTATCCTGGAAAACAGGACAGGGCTGACCACGTGTAACATCAGAAAGAGCAGACTGTTATTTTCCTTTAAGTGCATGATGGAACCGCTTTAGTATGGCACTGCAACTGACATCTGACCTCGCACCATCCCCTGGATGTGTTGTATTGATGCAAATGGTGTACAGACGGCTTCAGCAGAATGGCCTTTATTGTTGGAGACCTGCTGTCTATTTACCTCTGGCATGTTTTCATAGAAGGGAATGTCTATAGAGTGGAGCCGTAAGCATGCCACCTGGGCAGTTGAATGATGGGCCAATGTTCTTACCACAGATGAGTCCCGATTTGATCTGGAGTGATTCTCGAGATTCATACCTGGAGGGCACGCAGAACACGATTTCAGGGCTCAAAAATTGTGGAAAGAGACGAACATCAAAGAGCATCCCTAATGGTGTGGGCAGGGATTATGCTGACGACTAACACCTCTTCATGAAACTGTATGGGTGAATCAGCAAGATTTAACTACTGTCAGGTAACGTGAGGAGATCTTGAGAGCTTATGCACAGTTGTTGCGAGGTGCTGTGGGCCCAGACATCATACTGATGGAAGATAATGCTCGACCTTGGAGCATGGGTGGCTGATGACATCATTCGCAGCATGTGCCATTGTTGTGAGGCCTGTACTGGTGCCAGAGGTGGTCACACCCCACACTGAACACATTAACCAGTTCTCAGAATGTGTGCGCAAATCCATTAAGTTGGGAAAAAATGAAGATCATTTTTATCTACAGTTATGTATGTTACGTTCTGTATTCTTTACAGTGTTTCTACTTTACTATCACCTGTTTGTGCTGTTTTGCGGCAAAATAGACACAATCTTGAAAAATTTCCATTCATTGCTTTAATTTTGGACAACAGTGTAGATAATTAAGGTGTTTTTCATTATGCTTTGTTCATGTTTGTGATATGTAACCAAGCCTTACATACACTTATAATCTAATATATTTTACGAGCTTATCTATGATATGGATATCTTATTGCTTGGTTCTCTGATTGCCAGTCATTATTTCTCCTTCTTTTGTATCTGTGCTCATCTATCTACATCTATGTCTAACGGATAGACTGCCCACTTAGTAAGTCCTCTTGTTATATTTTGTGACAAACATGTTTACAGGTGGCTTGTGGCTGGCTATGGAGGTATGATGCCACAGACTGATTACCTGAATTTTGCACGAGTTGTAAAATGTGGTGTAACATTATGTGGCTGTTATTCACTGTTCACACTTTAGAGTAGACAGACATTCCTGCCAATTTGTCTACTACATTAATCCTTCAATCATGCTGTGTATTCTGAATTTGCCACAACACATTGCATGATGAGCACATAAGAAAGGTTAACAGTGATTTCCAAATAGCTCACATTTGAAAGAGTTGGATTATGCCAAAGCAAAGGGTGCTGAATCAAGTTGCCTTTCCTACCTATGCTCTGCTTAACTTTAACACTTTGTTGAGTTCAACTATAACTGATTACATTACCTATCAACAATTTATGCCTTCAGTTCTTGTACATTTTCATATGCAGTTGTTTACCTTGCATGAACGTGGTACCATTTTCAACTTCCTTTATTAGTCTTGCTATTCTCTGTAATGCACTGTTCCTGCACAGGACATCCCAGAAGGAATGGTAATTATCAGGGAAATGACAGGAATGATTATTTGAAACAAAAAACCTAGTAAACAAATGGTTCAAATGGCTCTGAGCACTATGGGACTTAACTTCTAAGGTCATCAGTCCCCTACAACTTAGAACTACTTAAACCTAACTAACCTAAGGACATCACACACATCCATGCCCGAGGCAGGATTCGAACCTGCGACCGTAGCGGCCGCGCGGTTCCAGACTGTAGCGCCTTTAACCGCTTGGCCACCACGGCCGGCTTCTAGTAAACACGGGTTCTGCAATGCATACCTTAAAAAGCTATGAGCACTTCCTCATCTTTGATACCGTGAAACAAATTTCTTTTACTGCAATCTCATTGCTTTCCATATTTTGGGAGGAGATAGTAGAACAAAAACAAGAAAAAGAAGTCTACTAAACGTAGGCTCTAAAACGCCTACTGTAAGGGCTACGAGCACTAGTTCATTAGAGCCCTTGTTTACTGGACAATTTTTTTCTTGTTTTGGTCCATTACAACCATCTCTCAAAGTATAGACAACAAAGAGCTTGCAGTCAAAGAGATTTGTTTCATAGTATCGAAGATAAGGAAGTGCTCTTAGCTCTTAAAAGTATGTATTTTAGAGCCCATGTTTACTATACTTCTTTGCTTCAAATGATCATTCTTCTTATATCCCTAAATATTGACCATTCCTTCTAGGACACCCTGTATATGTATCTTGTCCTGTTCAGTGCTTTGTCTGTTGTTGTGGTCTTCAGTCCAAAGAGCAAGCCTCTCCAATATCAACTTAATTACTGCAACCTACAACCACTAGAGCCTGCTGACTGCATTCATCCCTTGGTCTCCCTCTACAATTCTTACCCCCTGCCCTCCACTTACTGCATTTACCAAGTTAACAAAGCCTTGGTGCCTCAGAATGTCGATGTAAACCGACCTTTCTTTTAATCAAGCTGTGTCATAAAGTTCCTTTTCCCCCAATTTTACTCAGTACCACCTCCTCATTTGTTATTCAATGTACTTATCTAATCTTCAACATTCTTCTGTAGCAACACATTCTGTTCTTGTCTGAACTGTCTATCATCCATGTTTCACTTTTGTACAAGGCTAAACAACAACAAATATCCTCCAAAGAGACTTCCTATGACTTAAGTTTATATTAGATGTTAAAATCCTGTTTTTTATAAATTTATTTCTTACTATGGGTACTCTGCATTTTAAATCCTCTCTACTTTGGACATCATCAATTAAGTTGTTGCCCTAATTGCAAAACTCACCTACAGCTTTAAGTGTCTCATTTCTTAATCTGTCTTGGCATTGCACCCCCCTCTCCCTCAGAGATAGCACTTGCAGCACGGGGTCAACTTCCGCACCCAACTATCAATCCCCCAGCCATTACACATTACTGACAAAATGTTAGAAGCTGAAATAATAAAAAATAAGAAAGAAAAGTGTAACAAAAGATTACAAAGGTTGAAAAGAGCATGTGTCAGACCAATCTACTGATCACAGGCAGCTACACAGCCAAGTAAATCTTGAGAGATTTCATCTGACAAGGGAAGCATTCACCCGAGTCACCAATTGTGCTCATTATTTGCCCAATTGTAGTAAATGCTTAAATATAACAAATTCTGCACATGTATGATGTGCTTCTCAAAAATTTCAGTAACTGAGGATTGAAGTTTTACAAACATGTTGAACAATATAGGAACACTGTTGAGCAACAGTGTTAGTGCAACCGACTACAGCAGCAATGAGACGCTACCTTAAACTTCCACAGGAACTGAACTGAAAAAATGGCAAAAAGTTTGTCACACTGAAAGGAGGTAATGCAAGTACCCAAGGACTAATGCATTATCAACCTTCTAATCTGATTTTTGGCTAGTTGTGTTCGATATCTTTTTGTATATGAGAATGAAAAGTTAACTATTAAATTTTTTTCCTAAATGGAATGTGATGATACACATCTATTCACAGAGCCTAAAATAAACATGTTTGACACAGTGACACATGAAGGAAAGTTCAAGAAGATCATAATATATTTTAAAAGCAATGCTAGACATAAATCGAGACCATTATCTGGTTCTGTACCTTCATCAATGCCTGTGGGGTTAACATAGAAAATAAAATGGCTTTTTTAAGGAAATGAGTAAATGCTTAGCAGCATCAATACATATACATATTTTTTTAAAAAATCACACACCATCATTAAAAATCAGCCACTCCAACAAAGTGGTAAAGACTCCCTTTTCCTTGCTCTCTTTTACTTCTTCTTCAGGCCTTGTTTCAATATGTAGTAGCAAGCAGTGTATGAATTTATGACCGCCTTCCGAAATACATCTTGAATGAATCACTTTAAAAGCTTTTTCCTCTCCACATGGTTCTTCAACATGCACTGTCTGGAATTCAGCAGTTATTTTAGTGTATTGCAATTAAAAAGAAATTATGTTTCAGGGTTCAATAGAATTCACATTACACATTAATTTGTTTTTATGAATTACCATAGCCTCATCAAACAACCTTCCTCGTAACCACCAAGCCACAAATTTACATAAATCACAGAAATGGAGACATGAAAAGTGAGAAGCACAAGCAGCAAGAATTAAAGTTTAAAAACCACCAAATGAAATACTGTGTTTCTAGACTTCACATATTATCCACACTATTATGCCTGTAACGTAAGAAGCAGTTACGCAATGTCCTTGCAGATAAATCACTGGTACAAACAACTTTGGTAGTTAACTCTTAACATTTTCCAGGCTTACTCCATTGATATCTGCAATCCTCATCGTACAGTCAAACTGAAATATTTTCATAGAAAGTAAGTAAGAAACACATCTAAATGAAAAAGAAATGCCAAGAAAACAATTTTCTATTTTTTGTACAATTTGCCACCGTTATACTTAATTTGTGATAACGCACTATTGTTATTTTCTGAATGTGTACAGGATTTTGATTTATGTGTACAACCATTCTGCAGGCAGTGCGGGAAGAGTGTTAAGACAGTTGAATCTGCAAAATCTCAAGCCTCTGATGTCTCAGTATATCATAGTTGCATGAAGTTGAAATAATAAGACAGTAATTTAAACAAACCTCTTAAACTTCAATCCTGGTGACTTTATAAATGTAGTATATGAACAGTCTGATTGCACCACTTTGAGGACTTGATCTCTGAAGTTTTCTCGGTGCGACTGTCTTTGAGGCATGCAACCCTCTTTTATTCTTCTCAAACCAAGTGTTAGCGACAATTAAATTATGTTCTGTTTGAAATTCCACCACGTGGTTTCCTCTTTCACTCCTTTCCCCCAGTCCACATTCATTCACCAACTATTTTTCCTACTTGTAAATAACAGATTTCAGATATCAGTCACCCTTTTTTTAGTTTTATTGGCAGGTCTGGATTTCAGCTAGAAACTAGCCATTCTCAGCGCACTATCGTTTTTGATCAAGGCATGTAATGCCTGTTGGTCAGGCTTCATCCACAGTTCATTGATCTGCCAATAAAATTTAAAAAAGGACGACTGATAGCTGAAATCTATTATTTACAAGTCAATATAACAATCTCTGCGTGCAACAGCCTTCTGAATGGAAGGCAAGTACACACAACTGCAAAACTCGCAGCAGCTGATGAGGATGCCTCCTGGGTCAGTCATCTAAATACTGCACTTAAAATGGAAATAACTTGCACCATTAATCACGCCAAGAAAACCTGAGAGATCCCGTCAATTCACTCTACGGTGAGGAGATGTTCCACAATTTACACAAGGTGGATAAGCTCTGCAAAAGAAAGGTCAACTTCTCAGTACACTGAATGTTGTACTCATGTTTACTACAGTGAAGCATCACATTAACACACCAGCAGCTAATAGGATTATGTGCCATGCAAGCATAGCTCTAGTGCATGAGGGAATGTACAACATCTGACAAATGCTAGATGTAACTTCTCACAAGCTTCTTATCTCCATCTTTATATGTTGCCTAAACTCTATGCAGATTCCTGGGAATGGATTGACAACACAACACGGTCACAAGCAGAGTCAATGCAGCTGAAAACATCTGCACATCACAAAGCAAAATTCGATAACTAGCACTAAAATCCAAGACAAGATGTAGGTAGCTGTGCTGTAATTAGTTTTACTGACAACCATCTGGATGAGGGTACAGTAAAAACCCTTGTTCAAGGGATAAATTTCACGCCCATTCCAAAAATTCTGCCAATAGCGGATTATATCAGCTCCGTGGAACATGTTGTAGCTTCTCACACACCAGATGAGGTCCGCCATGAAACATGCAGAGCACGTACGGAGGTGCCAATGCTAAAATCAGACATAGCCAAGGAAAGATAAGCAGCACTGAGAAATCTCTGGGAGGACAAGGAAACTGTAGTTCTGCCACCTGAAAAGGGCAACAATGTGGTACTGTCATATGTGGGCTAAAATAAGATTTTCAATCTTTTGAATGACACTGCAAACAGACAGACAGATGTTGATCTTATGAATAAACTCAATAGGAAGATGATGAGTCTTTGCAATAAGTCAGGCTTGCTATGTATCACTAAGGGTCTTAAGAAACAAGCAGCACTGCCACCAAGAGTAAATTCCTAACAATGGAAAATCCAGGATGGACTACACACACACACACACACACACACACACACACACACACACACAGTCTCTGGCTGCCGAGGCCAGACTGATCAACAGCGCATGATGGGAGAAAAAATTTTGGAGGTGGGAGTAAGGAGGAGGCTGGGGCAGGGAGGAGGAGGAGGAGGGATAGCAGGATAGAGGAGGGGACAGTATGGTGCTGCTTGTGCTTGTAGGAGCATATAGGGATGAGTTGGGAAGAGGGTAGGGCAACTAGATAGAATCGTGAGATTAAAACTGAGGGAAGGGGAGAGGGTAGAGGGGGGAGGGGTGGGGAGTGGAACAAGTGAGAAGTAAAAAGACTGGATTTTCATGTAATAGCAGGTAGTGTAGTGCTGGAGTGGGAACAGGGAAGGGGATTGGGAGGGGGTTGGGATGAAGGACAGTGACTAATGAAGGTTGAGGCATGGAGGGTTATGGGAACTTAGGATATATTGTGGGGATAGTTCCCACATGCATAATTCAGAAAAGCTGGTGTTGGTAGGGATGATCCAGATCGCACAGGCTATGAAGCAGTCATTGAAGTGAAGCATGTTGGGATGGGCAGCATGTTCAGCAACTGGGTGGTCCACCTGTCTCTTGACTACAGTTTGTCGGTGGCCATTCATATGGACACATGGCTTGTTGGTTGTCATGCCCACACAGAAAGCAGCACAGTGGTTGTAGCTAACCTTGCACATGACTGGTTCCACAGGCCGTCCTGCCTTTGATGGGACAGGTGATGCTTGTGACCGCGTGGAGCCGATGGTGGTGGGTCTTGCATCTAGTCTACTAAGGGATACGAGCCACGAGGCAAAGGGTTGGGAACAGGGATTGTGTAGGGATGGACGAGGATATTGTGTAAGTTTGGTGGGCAGCAGAATATCATTACTCATTGGTGGCCGGATGGTGGGAGTTTGGGAGGCAGTGGGTAAAAGAGATCGGTTTCTGAACAAAGTTGGGAGGGTAATCATGGTCTGCAAAGGTCTCAGTATATTTGGCCTTGGTATCATTTGAGAGGGACTGCTCATCACTACAGGTGCAGAGGCCAGAGGTATCTAGGCTGTAAGAAAGGGACTTCTTGGTATGGAACAGGTGGCAGCTGTCAAAGTGGAGGTATTGGTGGTGGTCGGTAGCTCTAACATGGACGGATGTAATTATGTGGCCATCTTAGAAGTGGAGGTCAAGAATACGTAAGGTGGCTTGTTGGGTTGAGCAACTGGGGGAGAAGGTGTTGAGGTTCTGGAGGAATGTGAATAGGGTGTCATCACCCTCAATCCGGGTCACGAGAGATGTCATCAATGAATCTGAACCATGTGATGGGTTTGGAATACTGGGTGTTTAGGAAGGATTCAACCAGATGGCCCATGAATAGGTTGGCACTGAAGGTTATCATGCAGGTGCCCATTGACATATCCCAGATTTGTTTACAGATGATCCCTGCTAAAGAGAAGTAATTTTGATTGAAGATATAGCTGGTAACAATGACCAGGAAGAATGTTGTAGGTTTGGAATCATTCAGGCATTGGGAATGGCAGTGTTAAATAGCAGCAAGGCCATGGGCATTAGGGATGTTAGTGTAAAGGGGGGTGATGAGCAGGGCAGTGTCTGGTAAAGGGATAGGAACTGAAATGAAGAATATCCTACATACTATCCTTACCCCCCCCCTCCCCCCCCCCCCCCCCCCCCCCCCCCCCCCCCCCCCCCCCACAGTAGTGTTCTGCCAATGAACTTACACAATACCCTTGTCCATCCCTACACAATCACTGTTTCTGACCCCTTGCCTCATGGCTTATATTTCTGTAACAGACATGGTGCAAGACCTGTCCCATACATCCACCCACCACCAGCTACTCCAGTCCAGTCACAAGCATCCTCTAACCCATTGAAGGCAGGGCTACTGTGAAACTATTCAAGTATCTACAAGCTGAGCTGCAACCACTGTGCTGCTTTCTACATGGGCATTACAACCCACAAGCTGTCTGCATGAATGACCACCAACAAAGTGTGGCAGAGAAACAGCAGGACCACCCAGTTGCTGAGCATGCCACCCAAACAAAGTCATTTCAATGACTTCTTCACAGCCTGTGCCATCTGGACTCTTCCTACCAACACCAGCTTTTCTGAACTGCACATGTGGAAACTCTCCCTGCAATATATCCTACATTCCTGTTACCCTCCTGGCCTCAGCCTTTGTTAGTCACTGTCCTTCACTCATCTTTCCCCTCCCCTCTTCCCACTCAGCACTACACAGCCTCCTAACCCCCCCCCCCCCCCCCCCCCCAATCTAAACTCCAGACTGCAACTAGCTGCCCTGCCACTCCCTATATCATTCCTGCATGCTCCCAAAAGCAGCATTTCACTGTCCCATGATCCGACAGTCATATGTGTGTGTGTGTGTTTGTGTTTTCTAGTTAGTAGTATTGGTACACCTACATACCAGATGGCAAAATACCTGAAACACATCCTCAGTGAATATGGGGGAAGTGCAAACACCACATCCACGACTCTGCTGACTGCACACTGCCTCAGTCAATTGCAGCTCCACGATATGGCTATTTATTGTCAGTTTCAATATAGTCTCCCTGTTTACAAGATTTCTACTTTCTGATTCCTTGGAATTAATCGTGGAAAAGTTCGGTGATTGTTTCACACACATTTTAGGCACATTCTGACTTCTACTTATTTCCCTTTCAATGAAAATATCCTGAACAAACCAATGGTGTGGCAAAGAGTAGGCCATTATCACCTGTCACGGTGAACCTTTGAAGTAAAGGCAATATAGGCTGCCAAGTCAAAACCAATCTGTTTCTATCAGTACATGGACAACACATTTGCAGTGTGGCTACAAGAACAGAATAGCTTCAAGAGTTCCTAGATCAACTTATCTCCATCCATCATAATATAAAATTCTCAATGAAACTTGAAACAGATGACAAACCACGTTTCCTATAAGTCTTACATAACAGAAAAATGGATGGTCCCTGGGTCACAGCATACATAGAAAAATTATGTATACTGAGCACAATCTCCAAACCTTGAGCCATCATCATCTGTCACAGAAAGTTCAGTGCTGAAGACTCTGGTTCATCGAGCTCTAACACATTCAGACAAGGAGGACTTTATTGAAGAATTACAATACCTGTGGATAGTGTTCCAAAGGAATGTGTACTCGTGCCATAAAATTGGATGGGCGATGAAGTAAAACTCAAGAACTCCTAAGAAAGAGGGTAATATAGCACCCAGCGTATTTCGATTCCACCAATTAAGATAAAAAGTATTCTATGTAAAGTTAAAGACAATCTAGGTCTCCAAAGGCTGGGTGTGTGTCGCATTCCATGCAAATGTGGCATGTCTTACGTGGAATAGACTATCAGACCAGTAGAGGTGAAGTGCAAGGAATTTCAGAATCACCATGACCAAAATAACCAAGCAAATCAGCTTTCACTGAGCATTGCCTTGAATGTAATTATGAAATGAAATAGAATGAGACAAGTACTGTGGTGCAAATGCTAAGTTTCTGAGAGATCATGAATACAAATCCTATTGAAATAAACGAGGATGGCAGTTACAATTTAAATAACGCTTGGGCTCCGGCACTATTTATTAAATTCTCATCATCAGCCAGAAGAGTTGAAAGAAACAGAGAGGATTTGGGTTTCATGGAATATCAGTGCAAGCTGTGAAAAACAAAAGAGCAACAAAGGGTATAGTGGGTGTCAGGAACTGAACCCCACTATAAATAATGGTGTGAGACCAACAATATTCCACAATATGGTTGGAGTCCAGGCAGTAAGTACACATAATAGCAAAACTCTCAGGACCTGTAAAAGATGGCTGGATCTGTTGCTGAACTACTGCGCAGAAAATGGAAACAACAACTTGGCAGAACACATGGAGCACAGTATTAATCTTAAGGACTTTTTAATTTGCATTTCCTTTATCAGAAATCTCTTTCTCAGCACTCAATACCACTGTAGTAGATGAAAAAGTGAATCTGCAACACAATAGGGCAAACTGTACACCAATCATTAGCGGGGAAAATGTGGTCTGTGCCCACTGTCCAGCCTGTCACCATTCCTTGTTGGGTCATTTCAAGCTTAGATCAGGCACGCATTTTTAGTTTAAAGCAAAAAACATGAGAAGACACCCACCAAAATGGCATAGAGACTTCATCCAAACACTCAATCAAATACAACAAGAAACAAAAATTTAAGATTTATCTAGTAGTGAACATCCCTAGTCAAGACTACCAGGAGATGATTGTTACATAGTAATGATGGCTTGCATGATCAATTTGGCCCTTAGTTATGCATTATCAACAAAAGTATGAACTATCCAGCACCATACTGTATGAAGAATATGTGAAAGAGAACTGGAATAGAATCTAAATCAATGGTATCAGGTTCTCTTCACTGACAAGTGCAGGACTGCCAGACACCTGATGAACAACATATTTCTCAGATGCCATGGGTTGAGTGGGGCAGCGAGTCAGTCGTGTTTTACAGCTGTGCAGTACTGGGATCTTGTGAACATTTTCCTCCTGGAGACAGAAATCAATTGAATAGAATTGCCTGTGCTATCTGCTGAGAATAATGCAACTGAGCAAATCAACTTGCAAGCATCTCCCTTTTATAATAACTTCAGTTCTTCTCCACATATAGTGAATTCATTAATTTTTCACTGTTATAAGAGAATAATTTGTGAACATTTCCCATACTTTCCATTACTTATAGGCACTGACGAAAAGTTTTAGGTCAATGTTATCATCATTGGAGTAAAGGAATCCCTGTTAATTTAAAGTTGCAATACATGACAACTTTACAGGTTCCGAAAATAAACCAGGTGCACAACTTTGCTCCCGCTGTTTGCCAATAGGTGGTGACAACGGTAGGCCTAAGCAGCAGTCGAAAGAAACAGATTGCAGACATCAGGCAATTAGCTTGGACCTTAGTCAACATAACCTCATTCAAACATTAGTCAATTTGTGTTTGCATCATAAAGTTGTTCTTGACTGAAAATGTCAGTTTATGAGAGTAATTCTTGTCATTTGCCAGAGGTGTTAATGTTTTGTTTCAATGTGAAGAAAACAGTGGCTGAGTCTAATCGAATGCTCTCAAGTACGTGTGGTAAAGACGCTATTAAGGAAAGAACGTGTCGTGAGTGGTTTCAACATTTCAAGAACAATAATTTTAATATCGTAGACTGGCATAATGGTGGAAGAGAGAATGTTTTCGAAGATGCAGAATTGGAGACATTGCTGAGTGAAGACTCATGTCAAACTCAAGAAGAATTGGCACGATTAGTGGGAGTGACACAGCAAGCCATTTCAAAACATCTCAAGACTATGGGCATGATTCAGAAAGAAGGAACTTGGGTCTCACATGAGTCGAAACGAAGAGACGTTGAACGGTGTTTGTGAACAGTTGCTTCAGAGGCAAAAATGGAAGGGATTTCTGCATCGCATTGTGACCGGGGACAAAAAATGGGTTCATTATGACAACCCCAATTGCAAAAAATCATGGGGATATCCTGGCCATGATTCCATGTCGACGGCCAAACCAAATATTCACGGCTCCAAGATCATGCTCTAAATTTGGTGGGACCAGCTCGGCTTCGTGTACTATGAGGTGTTAAAACCAAGTGAAACAATCACAGGTGCTCGTTATCAAACGCAATTAATGCATTTGAGCAGAGCATTAGAAGACAAACAGCCGCAAACAGCAAGAGGCACGATAAAGTGATTTTGCAGCATGACAATACTCGACTCCACGTTGGAAAAGAGGTCAATACGTACTTGGAAACATTAAAATGGGAAGTCCTATGCCACCCGCCATATTCTCCAGACATTGCTCCCTCTGACTATCGCCTGTTTAGACCAATGGCACATGGCCTCGCTGACCAACATTTCCGATTCGACACGGGATTCGTACACTGCCCAAAAGATGGGAGAAAGTAGTTGCCAGCGATGGAAAATACTTTGAATGATACAGGTGTAACCAATTTGTTTCATTAAAGCCTCAAATGTTGGGGAAAAAGCAGCGGAAGCAAAGTTGTGCACATTGTATTTTTTGTGGTTAAAACATTATTAATTTACAACTAATGACCTAAACATTAATTTATTAATAGCCAGTGTCATTTTTTTATTGATAACCTATTTCAGCAATAGCGTCAATATGGGACCTACCAAGAAAATAAACCTACTGATAAAATACGTACACAATAAAACGTTAACTAGAACATGTAAGTGAACCTGACATAAAATGTCAAACTTCTTGTTTTCCGTATGAACAAGACCTATCTTGTTACAACTCCTTTGCATACAAAATGCATACATCAATACCAACCAAGTCCTGGGCAAGGTGTAGCTTCAATTTGTTAAAAGGCAACCAACAGGTGACACTTGTTTTCCTAGTTGACTTTCAATACTTATTTTTTCAAAAAAGCAGCATGCAAAATAAAAATCTGCAATAAACACACAACACTTTGGTATACACAAGTACTACCTATTGTTAAAACTTTTTGAAACAGTCTTGACTGCATAAAATATTTATTAAAATGGTAAATGGTTTCAATTGCTTATGATCGCCTTCAGAACAATCTCTGAAATACAGGTAATGTTACACCTTAAAGGGACACGGAAATGATGCAAGTTAAAAACTAAGACCAATAAAATAAAATAATTAAAAAGGATGTATACCGTAAGGTAGTGAGTGGAGGCAGGGACAGCACAAATCATATGTGCAAAGATACAAACATCAAATCCCGAATAGTATAAATACATTATGGGTTAAATAGGAGAAGACCCGAGTGCTGCATGACTTGGTAGGGGCCAATGAAATGTAACAATGTAAAAATGTGTCACAACTATCCGAATTTTAAATCCAAGTATTAAAAAAATGTAATACATTAATTTACATCATTAACTTCTGTCAGCAGTAGTGAATCAGTAAAACAATGATCAATAGTAATATAGAAGCCAATATCAATCAGTTATGAGAATGATGGCTGCCCTCTGTGGGGAGTACATAAAAGTAAAAAATAAATTCCCGAATGAGATTTTCACTCTGCAGCGGAGTGTGCGCTGACCCGAGTTCGAGTCTCGGTCGGGGACACAGTTTTAATCTGCCAGGAAGTTTCACAAAATAAATTATTCAAACACAATCACAGCAAAGGTGATCTAACATATAGCGTGTTCATGCTATTCAGCCGTCGACATTTGTGCCTTTGCACATACAGTTGATATTCTGCCTCCATTCACCACCTTAGGCTATACATTGTTTCATTAATTCTGTTTTATTATATTGGTTTATAATTTTCATTGTTTGTGTAGCTGTAAGTTGTAACATTACCTGTATTTCAGAGATGGGTCTGAAGAGGATCAAAATTGACTGGAAATCTGTGGTAAGCTCCTATGGGGCCGAACTGCTGAGGCCCTTGTTCCCTAGGCTTACACATTACTCAAACTAACTTGAACTAACGTACACTAAGAATAACACACACACCCATGCCCGAGGGAGGACTCGAACCTCCCAAGGAGGGAGCTGTGCGAACCGTGACAAGATCCCACAGACCACGCGGCCATAATTGATTGAAACTAGTTACTTTAGTAAATATTTTATGAAATAAAGATGGTTTTCATTTTTTTAAATTTTATACAGACTGTTGCTTTTACTAATTATGTTTTCCCAGATTAATACCTTTTGGTTGTCAGGTAATTTACATAAGAGCCACATCTGGCACAGCTCTGGCAATTGCCTTTATGACATATATATTTTGAACGTAAACAGCTGTTACAAGATAAATTTGTTTTGTTTTGGTTGAAGCACTCGGTAGTGAAGCCACTTTATAAAAAGGGAGACAGGGATAATGTTGACAATTTTAGACATATTTCTATGCCATCGGTGTTTGCTAAAATTATCGAGAAGGTTGTATATACAAGGTTACTGGAGCATTTAAATTCACATAGTTTGCTGTCAAATGTACAGTTTAGTTTTAGAAATGGTTTAACAACTGAAAATGCTATATTCTCTTTTCTCTGTGAGGCTTTGGACGGATTAAATAAAAGGTTGTGAACGCTAGGTGTTTTCTTTCATTTAATGAAGGCTTTTGACTGTGTTGACCACAAAATATTACTGCAGAAGTTGGACCATTATGGAGTAAGGGGAGTAGCTTACAATTGGTTCGCCTCTTACTTTAAGAACAGAAAGCAGAAGGTAATTCTCCGCAATAATGAGAGTGATAGTGATGTTCAGTCCCAATGGGGCACTGTTAAGTGGAGCGTTCCCCAAGGGTCGGTGCTGGGGCCACTGCTGTATCTTATTTATATAAATGATATGCCTTCTAGTATTACATGTGATTCAAAAATATTTCTGTTTGCTGTTTGTGGCTTGTGGAAAAAAATTTGATGCTAAATCACAGTAAGACTCAGTTTTTACAGTTTCTAACTCACAATTCAACAAGAACCGATATTTTGATCACACAGAATGGGCATATTATAAGCGAGACGGAACAGTTCAAGCTCCTAGGCATTCGCATAGATAGTAAGCTGTTGTGGAAAGCCCACGTCCAGGATCTTGTTCAGAAACTAAATGCTGCTTTATTTACCATTACAACAGTATCTGAAATAAGTGACAGTTCAACACGAAAAGCAGTCTACTTCGCATATCTTCATACACTTATGTCGTATGGTATTGTTTTTAGGGGTAATTCTTCTGATTCAAAAAGGATATTTTTGGCTCAAAAACAGAATGTTCGAGCTATATGTGGTATAAGTTCGAGAGCCTCTTGTCGACCTCTATTCAATAGTCTGGGAATTCTGACATTGCCCTCACAGTATATATTTTCTTTAATGTCATTTGTTGTTAGCAATATTAGCCTATTCCCAAGAGTTAGCAGCTTTCACTCAGTTAATACTAGGCAGAAATCAAATCTGCATGTGGAATGCACTTCCTTGACTCTTGTGCAGAAAGGAGTGCAGTATTCTGCTGCATCCATTTTCAATAAGCTACCACAAGAACTCAAAAATCTTAGTAGTAGCCCAAACTCTTTTAAGTCTAAACTGAAGAGTTTCCTCATGGCTCACTCCTCCTATTCTGTCGAGGAGCTCCTAGAAGAGCTAAAAAATTAAGCAAATTCCAGTGTTACATTGTTGATTTTCTTTATTTAAACTTAAGACTTATCACCTGAATATGTTTTTTTTATATTTCATTTTATCTGTTTCTACTATCGTGTTTTAATTCCATGTATCGACTCGTTCCATGACCATGGAGACTTCTCCTTCATTTGGTCCCATGAAACAATAAATAAATAAATAAATAAAGTGAAGAGAAACTTTGAGTACGCTATTTTATATCATGTTGAATTACACTTTATAAGTGAAGTTGTATCATGTACACATTTTATCAGTGTGGTGCATTTTCTTAACACTAGGACTGCCGAGTGGTCAATTTGACCACTTTTTATATTTTAACATGTCATTATTCGGTCAATTTCTAATCTATGCTGTTGTGAGTTAATGAGTTTTCCTAAATGTTTATGTAGATCTTATAAATAGTCCAATATTTATTTTATCTTCATTAGTTGTCTATGAATGACCACTTATACTTAAAACCGCTGAGTGGTCACTTTGACCACATTACATGTATACTTGAAAACAGATTATTTAAAGATTGTTGTGCGTCACTCCCCGGATTTATTCTTAGCACTCGTCAACAATGTACTAAATATGTTGGTTACTGAAGTTTATTCGCATTGTTTGAATTTAAAAGCTCAAAAATGCAATATGTCATTTATTGTTTGCTATTGCATTTCACATAAACAAGACTGATTATTTGAGTACTGGTCTCAGACCAGTAGACATGGCTCAGATATCACAGCGATACAAATCACGGCCACGGCCACTTTCAGATGAAGAAATTGTCACACTTTTGTATGAATCAGATGCTGAAAATGGTCCTGAAGTTGAGGACCTTGTGGAAGATTCTACAGATGAAGATTACCAACCTGTCGCTAATGTGGAGAGTGACAGCTTCGAGACTGAAGACGAAGGTAATTTACATTCACTTATATTATTATTATTATTATTATTTCTTTCTTTTTCTCAGACGTTATGTCTGGTCAAAAATGGAAAGTGACGCGGACCTTGATCAAGCGTGACTTCCTTTTAACTGTACGGTATATGTTATATTGCACTTAGGAACTTTCGGGTAATTGAACATGTATCAGTAATTACGGATTTCTGTAGTTGTATATATAAGTTTGGATGTGGCTGTATTGCATTGATGTACTGGTGGATATTGTGTGGTATCACTCCTGTGGTTGATAGTATAATTGGTATAATGTCAACTTTATCCTGATGCCACATGTCCTTGACTTCCTCAGCCAGTTGGATGTATTTTTCAATTTTTTCTCCTGTTTTCTTTTGTATATTTGTTGTATTGGGTATGGATATTTCGATTAGTTGTGTTAATTTCTTCTTTTTATTGGTGAGTATGATGTCAGGTTTGTTATGTGGTGTTGTTTTATCTGTTATAATGGTTCTGTTCCAGTATAATTTGTATTCATCATTCTCCACTACATTTTGTGGTGCATACTTGTATGTTGGAACGTGTTATTTTATAAGTTTATGTTGTAAGGCAAGCTGTTGATGTATTATTTTTGCTACATTGTCATGTCTTCTGGGGTATTCTGTATTTGCTAGTATTGTACACCCGCTTGTGATGTGATCTACTGTTTCTATTTGTTGTTTGCAAAGTCTGCATTTATCTGTTGTGGTATTGGGATCTTTAATAATATGCTTACTGTAATATCTGGTGTTTATTGTTTGATCCTGTATTGCAATCATGAATCCTTCCGTCTCACTGTATATATTGCCTTTTCTTAGCCATGTGTTGGATGCGTCTTGATCGATGTGTGGCTGTGTTAGATGATACGGGTGCTTGCCATGTAGTGTTTTCTTTTTCCAATTTACTTTCTTCGTATCTGTTGATGTTATGTGATCTAAAGGGTTGTAGAAGTGGTTATGAAATTGCAGTGGTGTAGCCGATGTATTTATATGAGTGATTGCTTTGTGTATTTTGCTAGTTTCTGCTCGTTCTAGAAAGAATTTTCTTAAATTGTCTGCCTGTCCATAATGTAGGTTTTTTATGTCGATAAATCCCCTTCCTCCTTCCTTTCTGCTTAATGTGAATCTTTCAGTTGCTGAATGTATGTGATGTATTCTATATTTGTGGCATTGTGATCGTGTAAGTGTATTGAGTGCTTCTAGGTCTGTGTTACTCCATTGCACTACTCCAAATGAGTAGGTCAATATTGGTATAGCATAAGTATTTATAGCTTTTGTCTTGTTTCTTGCTGTCAATTCTGTTTTCAGTATTTTTGTTAGTCTTTGTCTATATTTTTCTTTTAGTTCTTCTTTAATATTTGTATTATCTATTCCTATTTTTTGTCTGTATCCTGGATATTTATAGGCATCTGTTTTTTCCATTGCTTCTATGCAGTCGCTGTGGTTATCCAATATGTAATCTTCCTGTTTAGTGTGTTTTCCCTTGACTATGCTATTTTTCTTACATTTGTCTGTTTGAAAAGCCATATTTATATCATTGCTGAATATTTCTGTTATCTTTAGTAATTGGTTGAGTTGTTGATTTGTTGCTACCAGTAGTTTTAGATCATCCATGTATAGCAAATGTGTGATTTTGTGTGGGTATATTCCAGTAATATTGTATCCATAATTTGTATTATTTAGCATGTTGGATAGTGGGTTCAGACCAAGGCAGAACCAGAAAGGACTTAATGAGTCTCCTTGGTATATTCCACGCTTAATCTGTATTGGCTGTGATGTGATATTATTTGAATTTGTTTGGATATTAAGTGTGGTTTTCAAATTTTTCATTACTATGTTTAGGAACTGTATCAATTTAGGATCTAATTTGTATATTTGCAATATTTGTAGTAACCATGAGTGGGGTACACTATCAAAAGCTTTTTGGTAATCAATGTATGCGTAGTGTAGCGACCTTTGTTTAGTTTTAGCTTGATATATCACCTCTGCATCTATTATCAGTTGCTCTTTACATCCTCGTGCTCCTTTGCAACAGCCTTTTTGTTCTTCATTTACAATTTTGTTCTGTGTTGTATGTGTCATTAATTTCTGTGTGATGACTGAAGTTAATATTTTGTATATTGTTGGTAGGCTTGTTATGGGGCGATATTTAGCTGGGTTTGCTGTGTCTGCTTGATCTTTAGGTTTCAGATAAGTTATTCCATGTGTAAGTGTATCAGGGAATGTGTATGGGTCTGCAATGTGACTGTTAAATAATTTAGTTAGATGTGAATGTGTTGAGGTGAACTTCTTTAGCCAGAAATTTGCTATTTTATCTTTTCCAGGGGCTTTCCAATTGTGAGTAGAATTAATTGCTTGGGTGACTTTATGTTGCAAAATTATCACTTCAAGCATGTGTGGTATCATCTTTTATGTATCTGTTTCTGCTTGTATCCACCGTGCATGCCTGTTATGTTGTACTGGGTTTGACCATATGTTGCTCCGGAAGTGTTCCATGTCTGTTATGTTTGGTGGATTGTCTATTTTAATGTGTGTGTTATCTATTGTCTGGTAAAATTTCTTTTGGTTTGTGTTGAATGTTTGGTTTTGTTTCCTTCTATTTTCACTTTTTTTGTATCTTCTAAGTCGTTTGGCCAATGCTTGTAATTTCTGCTTCCTTTCATCTAATTGCTCTATCGCTTCTTGTTGTGAAATTTTACCTAACCTTTTTCGGTTTTTTTTTCTGACATATCATTTCCTATAAATTGTGTTAGCTGTCCGATGTCTTTTCTCAGTTTTTCTATTCTGATCTGTAGCCTGTGTTGCCATGCTGGTTTTGTGGGTTTCTTCTGTGTGTTGGTTGGTTCTGATCTCTGCCTAGTGTGTATATTTAGTGTAGTGAGTGCTCCTATATAAACCAATAGTTTTAACTCTTCCATAGTTGTGTTTTAATTTATTTTGTTGTGTATGATTGTGTTGATAGTTTTTATTGTTGTTTTGACTTGTGGGTTATTTGGCGGTCTATGCAAGAATGGTCGAATGTCTGTGTTTGTGTCTTTGTGTTCTATATATGTCAGATGAAATTTTTCTTCTATATCTAACATGTGTGTTACTTCGAGTTCTATTTGTGCTTGTTCTGGTGGCTGTCTTAAGATTTTGTTTTCCTCTGATTGTTTAATTGATGCGTGTTGTTCTTTGTTTGTTTGCTCTGGGATGTTTGAGTCCATTACTGTATTTTCTTCTTCTTCTGATTGCACATTATTTTGTTCCAGTATTTGATGTACTTGTTGTTTGATGTTTTCTCATTCTGACTGGGGTATTATTTTTTATTATTACACGGATCTGATCAGCTAGTCGTTGTTCTGTTAAAAATTTTAATTCTGGGTATCTAATAATAAATGTTGTGTATACTTGTGATCTGTATCCAGTTGCGTTGGTTCCTAGGTTTGTTGTTTGGTAATAACAGAACATGAGGTGTCGATTAACCTCATCTGACCATCTCATCCTCTGTCTTTGTTTTCCTTCTAGGGTGGTTGCAGGAAGCATATCCTGCAAAACACCTCTATTTGGATTTAAATCATTTTCCAGTTGGCTAGCAGTGTCATTACCATTGTGATTATTATTATTATTATTATTATTATTATTATTACTATATGAATAATGATCACTATTATAATAGAGCTGACACTTCTACTGCTACTTCTGTTAGTGCTATTTTATTGTGTGGTATGTTATCTTTATAATGAGTTGTAGCTTTCTATGTCTCTTTCCTCATGCATTTGCTGAACCAGGACCAAGCAGTAATATAAACAATGCTAGAGAAGGACCTACCCTGGGTAAAAAAAGAACTGCACCTCCTGTGAGTGGACCAATACAGAATCCACGTAGAAGAGGAGAACAAAGTGAGGGTTCACTTCAAGAACCTGGCTCAAAACTCCTGGGGAAGGACAGGATCACTGAGTGGACTGTAGCAGACTTCGGTGTTACTACTCCAGGTATGATAGGTCAACAGAATATATTGAAAGAAACACGGGGACCTACTCCACACGCAAAGCGGCACGTCTCACATGATAATGTTTCGGGTGCCTGGCACCTTTTAGTTGATCAATCAATGTTGAAACACAAAGAAGTGCACAGAAGCAGAGGCACAACGGCTTCTTGGAAATGATTCCTGGACTTTGCATTTAGAAGAATTAGATGCATTTGTTGCTTCATTATACGTTCGTGGCGCACTAGGTGCCAGATGTATTGAAGTAGATGAGTTGTGGTCGAAAACGTGGGGAGTCCCATTTTTCACTGACACAATGAGCAGAAACAGGTTTTGAGAAATTTTGAAATATTTGTGTTCTGATGAAAAAAATACACGGTCAGAACGTTTGAAAAGTGACAAATTTGCACTTATATCAACTACTTGGAACTATTTTATAGAAAACTGTCAGTTGAATTGACATACCTGGATCAAATGTCACTGTGGACAAACAACTTTTCCCCCAGCAGAACCAAGTGTCCGTATTTGCAATATATGCTGAATAAGCCTGATAAATTCAGAATCAAATTCTGGCTTCTAGCGGATGTAGAAACAAAATATCTTTGTAATGGGTTCCCTTATGTAGGAAAGAAAGAACAGAGGGCACCTAATGGGAAACTTCCAGAACAAGTAGTAATGAAGTTGGTAGCTCCATATTGCAATAAGGGGTGAAATGTGACTACTGATAATTTTTTCATTACGGTCACACCAGGGGAGAGACTGGAAAAAGAGAAAACTAGTCTTGTCGGCACTATCAACCATGCAAGAAAATAAATTCCGAACACTATTAAAAAAAGAAAACTCCTCTTTATACGTCTGTTCTCTTGAAAAGGGAAGGTGGTACTCTGACTGTTTACCAAGGGAAAAAGAACAAAAATGTTCTTCTGTATAGCACCATGCACACAGATGTTGAAATACAAAATAATTCGAAACACCTTCCCGAAACAGTGAGCTTCTATAGTAGCACAAAATTTGCTGTAGATGTCTTGGACCAGATGACGAGGAAATATTCTGTCCGCTTTGGTACTCGTCGATGGCCTGTACACGTATTTCACAATATCCTCGATTTAGCAGCCATCAACGCATGGATCATTTTCAAGCTAGTGACAGGGATCAAAATAAGTAGGAGGAATTTCATCCTAAATCTAGCAGAATAATTACGTAGAGCTTATATGGAAACCAGTAATCAGGAAAGGATGCCAAGGGATGGAAAAGAAAAGGAAGAAAAGGACAATGGTGGTGCAGAAAGAGAAGAAGCGGAAATTCCTGCGAAAGTAAGAAAACTATGCCAAACAAGGAAATGCAGAAACAAGACGAAGTGTGCAGTAAATGCAAGAGATATGTTTGTGGACCGTGTACATATAAAGTAATAAAGACAGTAGTTTGTAATGCTTGTAAGTAGGACTAGGTACTATATATGGAGTTTCTCCAGTAAGATTAATTTCTATTAATTTTAAAACTACTGCAATACAGTAAGTATGGTTGCAGATAAATATTGTGAACTATGTTCTTTAATATTAGTAATATTATGTTATTAAACGTAATTAAAGTGATACATTGTTATCAAGGTCATTAATATTTACATTAAACAGCACAGCATGTACTTACAAAGAAAGTGGCCACTTTGACCACGTCGGCGGTTCTAAGTACAGCACTAGTTCCAGCGGTTCTAGTGTTAATAGATTTGAAGTTAGTAGTATTCTTCAGACTGATTATGAATAAATCGTATAAGGATACTCATACAATGGAGGCTCCAGTTTGGAATATCTACAACACTAAGCAAAGGGGATTGCTGCTCACCATAAAAATGACAGACTGAGTTGAAGACTTGAAGACACATGCAACGAAAATACTAATACAAATTAAGCTTTCAGTGAAAGTCTTCTTCAGAAAAGGAAACACACACACACACACACACACACACACACACACACACACACACACACACATATTCATACAAGCAAGCACAGCTCACACACACATACTGGCACCTAAAGCACCTCTGACTGAAATGTTGAGCTGCTGGAGATGGCGGTCATGTATATGCGATGTGTGCTTGCTTATGTGAATGAATGTATGAGTGTTTTCCTTTCTGAAGTAGGCTTTGGCCAAAAGCTTAATGTGTAACAGTTTTCTTGTTGTGCTTATCTGCAACCCAATGTGTCATCTTTACAGTGAGTAGTAATCTCTCATTTTCCTAATAATGTTGTATAAAGAAAAGGTGATTCAAATGTCTGGACTATTCATAAATGAATACAAACACAATGTTATCTTTTTCAATAAAACAGCTATAATGTCAGCATTTGGAAAATCAAATAAATCAAAGTTCCACTGTGATTTGTCCATCTACTTCCACAATTGCCAATTTGGATCACTGCTTCATACGCCACCATGATTACTATCTATTTCATAATCACTGACCCCTGGCTTTGAGCTCATATTGTGAATACATCACGTGACAAACATCAATGTGCTGTATTTTGTCGGAATCATGGAAATGTCTACCTTTATTTCATGTACGAATATTACACTTTAGTTATGATGGTGGCGACATAGGTGGAAATAGTTAAGAGAAAGGGTGCTTTTTCAAGCATTTTTTGGCGCATGTCCACTTTGAGGAGTCACAGTAGTCAGACCTTAACTAGGAGAAACATTCCCTGTCCACAGTTTAATGACACAATCTTGTTACATTTGCACGTCAATATTCATTATTTTCTGGTTGGTTGTTTCATCCCTATAATGTCAAACATAAGAGGCTGACGTTAAGGTTGAGTTTACTGTTGTAGCTACTGCAACAGAGAAAGCACAGGTACAAAGCTCGAACACTATATCATGAGTCATTGCTAATGAATACTCCCCGTGTTTATCAATTGAGTTTGTAAAGCAACTGCATTACTAGCTGTAATATATGCGACTTTGCGGTGGAGCGTAGTTGTCACACCAATGCGCTGCCATCACAGTTGTAACGCACGATAAGCGCATATTCAATAGGAAGAATGGCAACTTCGAACTAGCATTCCAAAGTAGCATTGATGCATTCAGTTATTGTTGCAAGCAGAGTGCAATAACAAGAGAAATTTCCAGCGAACATTTGATATACAATAAGATCTCAATAAATGAACAATGAAATTTTGTGTGTATTGTAAACTTTAACAGTAAATGAAAAATCATTTAGCTTGAATAAATTTTGCAGGAAAGAATGATCAATGAAATAAGACCAACTTTATTTGCTAATGCTGTTGTCCGAGGTCTCGCTGCTGCTAATGCAGTCATCTGCTTGTGTCAGCGGTAATCCTATTGCTATCCAGTGAGCGCAATACCCTTCCAAAAGGTATCCTTGTGACCTCAAGTGCAATTGCACATATTCTAGTGGGCCTGCTACAGAAAGTTCCTCAAACAATGCAGCATAGATGGAAGATGTATATTACTCCTTTACATACCTTCAATAATAGAGTCCTTCCTCCATTTCACTGATGGATTTCATAGTTGGATTTATCATTGAGTAATATCAAGGCTGACCAGTAAGGTAATTTTTCAGGCACACTCCTAAACTACTCTTCGTAGTATATGGTATTCATCTCAGAATGATAATATGTACCTCCTGATTGTCCAATAACACATGAGCCAGAATTCTGCATGAACCCATCTTTGTCCCCAATGTGGCACCTATTAATAATTTTTCCAGAACCGGATGTCATTTGACTTTATCCTTTCAAGCCATTACACTCTAACACTTTCTCTGTGATAACCAAACACATTTTGCAACGGCATTTTTTGTTCCTGCCATCCAAACTTTCTGGAATGGTTTGCACTACACCAATTCTCTTTAGTATAACAAATAGACCACCCTGTGTTTGTAAAGTGTTATTTCCTGCAAGAACACATTTCTTTTGTTCCTGCTACTGTTCTTTTCCATCAGCACAGGTTTATTTGTTGAATGTTTTGCATCTGAAGGCCAATTTCTGAATAGAATGACAAGGGGTTGTTTCACTCTTATCAGAAACTTCTTCCATTTCAGTGTAACTTTTCCAATATGGCAGCTACTGATGGAAACTGCTCTTCCACATAGAAGTGTTTGATTTTCCTTCTTGCGACTCCCTGTGTAAAACTCGTCCAAGGCTAACTTCTGTCACCTGCCAGTACTCCATTTTGGTGATAAAAGACATGAAGTTTCTCTAAATTCACTCAAAAATCACTTGACTGTACGTCCACTAATTCTGACAAATTTAGAAATTCTCTCTCCACTAGCTGTGATATTCAACTGCTCGCATCCTGTTCCTTTTCGCTATGATTTCACACATATAAGAGGCAACAAATTATATAAAACAGACCATCTAAGACGAGTACGAAACAATGACAGCCTGCACTACTATTTACTACCTAATGGTAAGTCACAAAGTACACTGTAACAATGAATACAGAAGTGGAATTAGTGTTCAGAGGTCCAGCAACATAGCATATGAACTGCTATGAATGGCAACAACAGAGCTTGCATTTACACTTTCCATCCTGTTAATAGACAGGGTAAACATTAATAAAACTGGCAAACTGCAGGGACAGATTCCTGACAGGAAATGGAGGAAAAAAGGTCCTACAAACGTGCGTCTGAAAATGCATCGTTGCCACGATAGATGATGCTGATAAATCACAATTCCTCTGACTACAAGCTGTGTGTTCCTTATATATTTCAGGCTATGTGATTGACACAATGTATGACAGCAGCATGGTTTGGTATTTGTGTTGGGCCCAAGCCAAGATGGTATTTGTGTACAGCCAAGCAGATGGAAATGGTCAAGAGGCAGCACAAGATCAAATACTCTTACAAGCACCAACCCCATCACAGAACATTTCAGGCCCTTTTGGGCATCTGCAGGAACATGGGTTGTATCAGACAGACGAATGTGCAGGGAGGCAGCGGACTGTGCATACACCAGTTTTGAGAGAACCAAGTTCTACAGAATATTGAGACAAACCCTAGTACGAGCTCCAGGTAAACGGCTTTCCAACAAGGTGCAACACAGCACGATTGTGCGTATCCTGCAAGACAACTGCTAATATCCCTATCACCTGAAGTCCCATGGAGGCCATCGTGAACATGTTATGACATGGATGCAATAGATATCTATACTGTGTTCTGGGATGATTTCTTGTCATTGAACGCACACCATTCATTTCTGGACACATGTTCATAGGACCTTTTACCCTCCATTTCCAGTCAGGAATCTGTCCCTGCAGTTTGTCAGTTTCATTAATGTTCACCCTGTATATATTACCATTAGGTGAACTGCAGAAATCTACACCCACTATTATTAGCACAAAATGGCTCATTGGAAAGCAATGAAAATTTGCCTTTAAATAGAGAACAGTTGCATCTTTAAACTGTGCACATAACATATTTTTTCTAATTATGGTCTGACTTCTACAACTCCTCAAAGTTAACACCGTCAAAAAAATGCTCAAAAAAGAATGCTTTGTCTTACATATTACTGTTTATGTCACCCTCTTTTCAACTACAGTGTAATACTCATACACCAAATAAAAGTAGACATTTCAACAATTCCTGCAAGGCACAAAACATTGATGTTCATCATAGGATGTAACCAGAATATGAGCTCAAATTCAGGGGCCAATCATTATGAAATGGATAATAGGTTTGGTTTCTTTTGTTGCAGTTTTTTATGTATTAAAGGAAACTCTCTAATTTTTAATAAATCTTATTTATTTATTTATTACTTGTCATTAGCCAACATTTGTTGAAATAGACAGTTTGACATTACATTTGATAGTGAATCTAAAATTGGGAAACTATGTACATTCAGATTACATTACATGAGGATAAAGACTTATTCTCTACATTATAGTTACTCTCTACTACATTCCAATTCCTTTACATCACAGATACACTTATCAGCTAACAATTTGTGCAGCTGCTTCTTGAAGGCATCACCTTGTAGGTTTTTCAGTGATGGTGGTAACTTGTTATATAATTTTAATCCTGTTTGTTTAAAGCTACTTTGGACCTTAGACAGCCTAGTAAAGTCTACATCAAGATTGTTTTTATATCTGGTATCATGTGAGTAAACATCTGTTCTGGAAGGTAAAGTATGTATTTTTTTTTTTTTTTAATGGAAAGAAGACATTTTTATATACAGAGAAGGTAATGTTACGTTCCTTAAAGTGCTTTAGACATGATTCTTGGCTTTTAATACCTGTAATTGCTCTAATTGCTTTCTTCTGCCCCATAATTTTATTCCGTACTGTAAGTGAGATTCAAAGAAGGAATAATAAGAAGATAAAAGTTGTTTTCTGCTAACTAATGTTTTTAGTTTCCTTAACAAAAGACTACTCTAGATAGTCTGGTACATAACAGTTCCGTGTGGGTGTTCCATGTTAATTTCGGGTCCAGGTGGATTCCTAGAAGTATTACAGAGTCAGACTCATTTAATTTTCCCTGTAGACTGTGCAAGAAGAAATACATAGTTTCAGTCTTGCTACTGTTGAGTATCAGCTTGTTACTGTGGAGCCATATAGCAGACTTTTCAAGCATTACTTTTGTTTGTTTCTTCACTTCCTCCAATTTATTATCTGAGGTAATCAGGGTTGTGTCGTCAGCATATATTATTGACTTGTGAAGCATGAAAGTAGGCAAGTCATTCATGTATACCAGGAAGAGAAAAGGTCCAAGCACTGAGCCTTGTGGCACACCTCTTACTACTGGTAGGGCATTTGATTGCTGGCTATTTACTATAACTACCTGAGTTATGTTCGTCAGGTATGATCTGATTAGTGCCAGTTCGTTATTTTTGACACCATAGCACTCTAGTTTATTTATTAGTATTTCATGGGATACAGTATCAAATGCTTTACTCAGATTTAGTAGTGCAGCACAAGTGATGGAATTGTTCTCGAAGCCATCAAGTATGTCTGTCACAAGAGTTTCTACTGCATTTATTGTAGACAATCCTGGCCTAAAACCAAAGAACGAGGGTGAAAAAAGATTTTGTTCAGCAAAGTAGTTGCAAAGTTGTGTTTTAATGTAGCATTCTATTATCTTGGATAATATGGGTATGAGGGATATTGGACAGTAACTTTCAGGTTTGTTTTTTTCTCCTTTTTTATAGATTGGGATAACAATAGTAGCCTTCAGGACCTCAGGAAATTTTCCAGCTGTAAAAGTACTATTGATCAGAAAGGTAAGAGGCGCACCAATAATGTCAATTATTTGTTTCAAGATGGTGTTGGAGATGCCATAGAGATCTTCGCTTTATGAGCCATGTAGGTTTGTGACGACTTTGTATACAGTTTGGCGGGTCACCTGTTTCCATTTAAAGGATAAGTTATTTAGGTCAGGAATGTTGTAGGTAAAACTTTCAGAAGTTGCATCATCTGGTGCAGAGGTAGCAGTAGCTTCGAACTTAGTACTGTTAACAAAAAATTCATTTAATTTTTCTGGCACTATTGGAATTTCTTGTCTGTTTTTATGCTTCCCTGCTATTTTGTTTATTACCTGCCAGGCTGCTTTCAGGGTGTCTACGTGGACAAGGAAAAAAAATTCCCAGATTTTTCCCGGATTTCCCGGTTAAAAACACACTTTCTCCCGGATGACAGTATATTTTCCCTATCACTCCTTTGAATGGTTATGGTTTTGTACACGGGCGTACAATTTCCTGGCACTTTAGAAAACGAAACTCAGAGAAAAAGACACATTTTGGAAATATCTTTGATGTGCAGCAACATGTACGCTGCATATTTTCGTATTACGAAAACATACATTAGAAAATCCACCAAACACCGCATGTTACTTTCCGAACCATTGAAACCGAGATTTCGATGCGCTTTTGTAAACCGTTCTTAACTCATGTCACATGATCTCGCCAGCCGATGACAGAGGATATTCAGAGCATAGGACACGTGATGTAGTCAGCCAATAGCAACATCAGTGTTAAGTAGCGCGCCAAACAGGGAAAGTTAATAGTTTAAATTAATATACATAGTGTTGTTACAAGAAAAGCAAAGCTTTCACATAAAATATTGGTCTCAAGCTGCAAGAGAAGCTAAGCTTTTGCATATACTGTTGATCTTTTTTGCGCATGTTACACTTTAAGGGATATCATACAAATGTGCCTGTAAAATTTTTAATAATGACATAAATGTCTGATCTTCAGGGTTCGAAATGCTTCTAAATGGCTCATCATCAGACACCTGATCTTTAAATGAGAGTCAAACACTTTGTGATTTAATAAATTCACGGTCCATTCTTGTACGTAGTTCAACTTACGTAAAAGGATATTTACTTTGACAGTAACGCTTTTCAAACCACCAACCTTAATATTTTCCCACAACGTGTTACAAATAGGTTCGTTTCAGCAGTTGCCAGAGAGCTCAGGTAACAGGCGACACCGCGCTTGGGTAGATATCATGACGTAGGAAGCCCGTATGTACGTACATGTAAAGATCATCAATGAAAGATGATAGTGCAAGAGCACCGGAATTTCGTGAACCATATTAAAATGTGCACATTTAAAGTGCATACTTAAAGGCACACTCGTATGTCCAGATTCCCAATGAAGTACCATAGACCCCGACCTGATATTAAGCTTTTAAGTGTGGTTTTCAGGATGTAAATTTTCTTGGAGCACCAGTACTGTATTATATCATGTTTGGTTCTTTATTATGGCATAATGCCATATGTGCTAGAAAATGAAAACGTGCACTTGAAATGCAGAGAACAGTTGAAACTACCCAGTACTGTGGAATTAAACATTTAGTTTCAGATACATTGACTGCCTCTGGGGAAAAGATTAGCAAAAGTCAAATTTCTTTAGCAAACAGACAAAAATAACTTCATTGTTCCGCAAGGCGATTAATGCTTGACTGTCAGAAAGGTGGAAATAAAATAAAATCTGAAACTAATGACATATTTCAGCCTTTAGTAATTATGTGAATGTGTTTTAATTCACTTGATAGCTCCCGGCCACGGATACCCGTTTTGTTTTCATTTGACGTGAGAGTAAACGAAAGGGGAAACAGCAAAATCACTGAATGTAAACACGGGTCACGTGGAGACTACCCACTATAGCTCAAATTGCTCTGCGCACCAAATGGTTCAAATGGCTCTGAGCACTATGGGACTTAACATCTATGGTCATCAGTCCCCTAGAACTTAGAACTACTTAAACCTAACTAACCTAGGGACATCACACAACACCCAGTCATCACGACTCTGCGCATCAGCCCCGGATCTACGACATTTGCGAACAGGGTCAATACTAAAAAAAATCGAATTTTCAAAATATGTTCATCTTGTAGCGCACATCTTTCTGAAAAGTCTGAAACATAAAACGTATGTATTCGAGGAAATGTAAGACATATTATTTGGCCTTAAGTATGCCCAAGTGCAGTTCCATGCCTCTTCATAAAGCATTTTCTACTGCACGTCCAAACTATATTCAGGTGAGTGGAAATTGAAATGTCCTGTGGTGCCTCTCCTGCTCCCAGTCGGCCGGTTTGGCAGCCTGCCTCTCTTAAAAAAAAATCTCGCAATTAATAGCGGATGGGATTATTTGTAATCGAGAGAACAAGAACTCTTCGGAAAATCTGAACTCTTCATTGCCCATTAGTTAATAACTTGCTGTTTTGTGTGTCAAAAAATTAAATATAGGATATATAAAACCAGTACTGACAAGAGATAAGCAAGAAATTACACATTTCTTCAACCCTTAGCTACTAGCATTTTTTTCTCTCTAATCTTGCTACAGCTTTACGTGGCGTGTTTTCCTTTCTGTGAAAGAATCTTTTACCTCATCCAAGTTTGTCAAACGTTTTGCTACATGGAAAATCGAAATGTAGTTATCTAATACTGAAAAAGCTGTTAATACAAATAATACCCCAGACTGGTGTGGTTTCTCGATCTGATTACGTCTATTTTGTCACTGTCTGCTAGATAAAACAAAATAGGCCTTTCTAATACGGCAGCAATTTTATAACACACCAAATAAATGAGACTTTTGGCACAAATGGTCATTTTTATAACACGACAGAATATAATCCAATAAGTATCAATATCAAATGCCTATTAGGCCTACTACAAGCAAAAAGCTTTATGTTAGGAAATAGTTTCACGTTTCATTCATATGCACCAGCTTCTCTCGCATGACATCAAAAACTAGTATTACGAAATTTTTATATAAATTTGGAATCGTCTTATTCTTCCATAATTTGTGTGATGTCCTCGTTTCTTCTCCGTCCTCGTTCTAACAAACAATCCTGTCATCACCAATTCTGTAGCTATTGCTGCCACTGTCAAAATTTGTTCGCCGGTTAACTTCACTAACCCTGCCAGAATCACTGGTTTAGTTCTCCCGCAATTATTCTCCGGTTAGGCGTTGTTACGTGTTCTTACAACATGTTTTCCACGTTACTTCCATAATAGAACTTAAGCGGCTGGTAGCCGGGGACTGTACTACTGGTCCTTACTAGTGTAGCAATCTGGCCGAACATTTTCTGTCAAAACTTCATTTTCTTGGACACACCGAGAAGATAATACATAATCTTTCTCACCTTGTTATTCCTGTCAGTCGTTTATTTCCATTCTGATAGTATGAATCTATGGATTTCGCTAGTAATTGTAACAACGCTGATCATTCCCACGCCCAATCAGCCACATAATCACACAGCGATTGCCATTCACCCATTCGGCTTTACTCCACTCAGCTCGTATAGCCCCGTACCCTTTTGTCTGTGGAAAGTTTATTTCTAGATGCGACGAGGATTCTCCTGACAGAGACATCACGTACACTATGCATGCATTCAAAAGTCAGCTTATGATTCATTCAGAAATCAACTTAAAATGTGTTCAAATACCAACAGAGAAGCGTTTCAAAATCATATGACTAATTGATAGGCAAATGTGCGCTGGATGCTAGGTGCTTTGTGAAACAAGTTTTTTTCATCTCAAGAATATGAATTAGGCGCCCCCTTTTCCCGGAAGTATCTAGCTGCTTGCTGCGACTGCTTGCACAGCCAACAGCCACATTCCAGTTGACAGAAGCGGGAGAATCTACTACTCAAACGTGACTCTACTGCGCATGCGCATGAGCCCGCGCGTTAACTGATAAAACAAATCTAATGTAAACAGTTGCGACTTCACGCTCATTGGAGGCAATTTGTTGTTATGAAGCACTGCATAGTCTTCCTAAAGCCTTTGACAAATTTTCAATCGGCAGACGCTTGCATGAGCACTTGTGTCGTCGTCGTATATGGCGCATTTCCTTTGCAATTTAAGTTATTATCGTTTTTTTCTCTCGTTTACGTTTTATTGTTGAAGTATTATTCTGCAGTAGCGGGATACAGTAATATCCTTTGTTAGTGTGTCGGTTCTTACTAGTCAAAACTACAAAAAATTAACTGAAAACTAAAACAATGAAAAATTCCCGGAATTCTAAAAATATCCCAGGTTTTTCCTGGTTTTCTCCCGGATGAAAAAAATCCCAGGTTTTTCCCGGATCTCCCGGTTGTCCCAGATCGTAGACACCCTGTGCTTTGCATTTTTTGCTAGAGTTTTCAATGAAAGCATCATTAGCGCTCTGCTTTGCTGCCTGTATTTCAGTCCTATAATTCTTCCTGGCTTCTTTATACCTCTGCTTCGATTCTAGGTTACCAGTTTTAGCCATTTTATGTAGGGCAATAAGTGTGTTTCTCAGGTCGTGCAGTTCAGGAGTCAACCAGTTGTGCTTCTTTTTTCTATTTGGTGCACCATCTATTTTCATCTTTTTGATTATTTGTGGGCAACAGTTTTGAACTAAGCTCATTAGTATGTTCATGAATAAGTTAAAAGCATTATCGTTGTTATTACAATTATATACTCTGTCCCACTCAAGTTCTGATAATTTTTGCCTTAACTTTGTAATGTTGTCAGGATATACTAATCTGATGCTCTTAATGTGTTCAGGTTGCTGAGTAGGATAGTTTTACTTCTTTAAATGCAATAAAATTCATTGAAGTGCATGATATTCCAACACCATTACATTATACTTTGAAAGCTGGTATAACATAATAGGTGCCACATGCCCACTGGCAATCTTAAATGATCCCGAAACAGGTGTGTCCAAAACATGCTCACAGAGTATTTACAGCCAAAGCACACATCAAACAACAAAGAATTTCTTGAGTAATATATGTGAGAATATGAATCTGTTCAATACAACAACATAATTGGCATGTTATGCAATTATCCAATTGTTGTGTAACTGAAATTGTAATATATACTGAATCCTTACCTGAAATGAATCTGCTTCCTCTCTGTTACCAGTGTACACAATATACAGACTTCCAGCTCCATCAGAAACAACAGCAAAATCTGCCGATGTGAAACTGAGGGATGGGTTGTAGTGACCAGGCTTTCGGGGATGGTGTTTTGTCATCTCCCACATGGTACGAAGACCTTCAAAACGACCTGTCTAACAAAATTGAAATCTGGGGTGAAACAAGGTGCAATGGACATGAAATCCCATACAAACTGAGTCAAATACAAGGTTACTGCTGATCTGCCAATGCCTCTTCACTTTCATTAACCCTTTTTCATCTAGCCTGCTATTAATCCAATGACTAAAATTGCAATGATATTGACAAAGTATAGCATTTTGTATCTGATCTATAATTTAACAAATTATTTGGTGTCATTCACCCCAAGTTCCACCTATCAGTGAGTGGCAGAGGGTACCTTGTAGTACTACTGCTGGTCATATACTTTCCTGTACCACTTGCAAACAAGAGTAAGGTAAAAATGACTACTTACATGCCTCTGTACAAGCCCTAATTTCTCTTATGTTATGTTTGTGATCCTTTCTCAAAATGTGTTATTCTGTACTTTCAGACCTTCGATAACAGTCTGCACTGGGACACCATGACAAAAACTTGCCAGAAATCTAGAAATAAAGAATCTGCCTGTTACCCTTCATCCATGTTTCACAGGATATCACTTAAGAAAAGGGCAATGTGGGTTTCACAAGTAATTTGTGGTCAAAAGCTTTTCTGTCTCAAGGAAATTTATTATATTTGAACTGAGTATATGTTCAAGAATTCTGCAGAACACCGATGTCAAGGATATTGGTTGGTAAATTTTTGGTTCTTTTCATTTATCCTTCTTCTAGACAGGGGTCATCAGCACTTTTCCCCAGTCAGTTGAGACTTTGCGCTAAGTGAGAGATTTGCAATAAATGCAATCCAACTAAGGGGCAAATGCCGTTCAGTACACACTGTAAAACCAAACTAAGATTCAGTCTGGATCTACGGACTTACTTGTTTGGAACTCTTTCAATTGCTCCTCTACACCAGGGACGCCTATTGTCATGTCCCCCATATGGGAGTTTGTGCAATTGTCAGACACCAATACGTTTGTACTATCCTTCGGTGTGAATGATTTCTTAAATGCAGAATTAAAAATACGGCTTTCCTTTTGCTGTCTTCTACTGCCATGCCAGACTGATCAAGTGACTAAGCAATTTTATGTAGGAACAGAATTTTCTCGGGTTCTCTACAAGAGCTTTTACTAAGGTATCCACGTAATATAAATTATCTTCTGATTATACATATGCATAGAAGTGATTATGCAACCCAAAATCTTTGGTGTGGAGGAGCAAGTACTGATCACCACTAGGCAGGATGTAGTTGAAACAAAGATTAGCATTTTGTATCTGACCTTTGACTTACCAAATTATTTTGTCTCACTCGCTGCAGTCTCCACCTCTCATCCACATAATATAAATTATCTTCTGATAATACATCTGCATACAAGTGATTATGGAGTCCAAAAACTTTGGCATGGAGGAGTGAGTACTGATCATCACTAGGTAGGATGTGGTCAACATCTGACATACAGAAAACAAAGAATGTTATTGTGGTACACTGCAATATGAAATTAAGACAAAAACAGATTTTTTTACATTTAACTTATGCTATCACTAACAATATACCTGAATATTAACACCAGATTTCACCACATTTGGAAATAGAACATTATCTTATAAGAAACAGGAACTGACACTCCAACCACTAGGGATTGATTTAGCCACAGCTAGTTCCAAGTTAGTCTATTATATCAAGAAATATGTAGCTAACAGATGTGAACAATAGGACTGAGGAGATATTTATATAAATGTGCTAGAATTTAAAGTGTTGGTAATGGAACTTGCATATTTTTTTAAACAAAAATTTTCTTAAAACACAGAAACAGTGAGATGCTTCAGACAAACCTGAAAGGAGTGGCCTCTGAAATTGGTAGTAATGTATTTATTTCAGCAGTTAAATTAACTGTGCTACAAATGAACTGTGCTTGTGAAATTCTTTGAACAAGATTAACTAGCCAACATTAAGTTAAAAGCTAATTTTTTACAAAGTGCTACATGAAGTTAGAAGAGGAACATCAGATGATATTATGCTACACTATGTGATCAAAAGTATCCGGACACCCCCAAAAACATACATTTTTCATATTAGGTGCAGTGCACTGCCACCTACTGCCAGGTACTCCATATCAATGACCTCAGTAGTCAGACACTGTGAGAGAGCAGAATGGGGCACTCAGCGGAACTCATGGACTTCGAACATGGTCGGGTGATTGGGTAACACTTGTGTCATATGACTGTACGCGAGATGTCCACATTCCTAAACATCACTAGATCCACTATTTCTGATGTGACAGTGAAGTGGAAACATGAAGGGACAAATACAGCACAAAAGCGTACAGGTCAGTCTCGTCTGTTGACTGACAGACCGCTGACAGTTAAAGAGGGTCGTAATGTGTAATAGGCAGACATCTACCAGACCATCACACAGGCATTCCAAACTGCATCAGGATCCACTGCAAGTACTATGACAGTTAGGTGGGAGGTGAGAAAACTTGGATTTCATGGTCGAGAGGCTGCTCATAAGCCACACGTCATGCTGGTAGATGCCAAAATGACACCTCGCTTGGTTTAAGGAGCGTAAACATTAGACGACTGAACAGTGGAACAATGTTGGGTGGAGTGACGAATCACAGTACACAATATGGCTTGGTTGGTTGGTTGGTTGGTTGGTTGGTTTGTGGGGTTAAAGGGACCAGACTGCGATGGTCATCGGTCCCTTGTTCCAAAAAAAATTAAAACCACCCAAAGAGAATAAAAACGAACAGCAGGAAAGACGTCAGACGACACGGGACAAGAAAGACTCCGACAGAGATCAGACAAAACAAATTAAAACACACAGAGAGTGACGGTGGTTGGCCGACCATAGAGAAAAAAAAGAGGAAAAGCCAACCACCAAGAACACATTAAAAACTCAGTTTAAAATCAGAGGCTAAAAGCCAGAATCAACACTAAAAAAACATAAAACACTCAGATTAAACGATAAAAACCCCATGCCTGAATAAAACGCAAAACTAAGTCCACCATGGCAGAGTCATCTAGTAAAAGGGCAGGGAGCGTATCAGGCAGCGCAAATGTCTGCCTGAGCACAGTTAAAAGTGGACAAGTTAATAAAATGTGCACCACCGTCAAAACCGCCCCACAGCGACAAAGAGGCGGGTCCTCACGACGCAATAAATAACTGTGAGACAGTCGGGTGTGGCCAATGCGGAGCCGACAAAGAACAACTGAATCTCTGCGAGTGGCTCGCATGGATGACTGCCACACACGAGTCGTCGCCTTGAGAGAACGGAGTTTGTTTGACGTGGGCAGATTGCGCCATTCAGTGTCCCAAAGCGAGAGAACTTCGCGGCGGAAGACTGCCCACAAATCCGTCTCCGGGAGGCCAATGTCCAGGGTGGGTTCACTGGTGGCCTGTTTGGCCAGGCGGTCAACATGTTCATTGCCCGGGATACCAACGTGACCGGGGGTTCACACAAAGACCACAGAGCAGCCGCAATGGGCAAGAGTATACAGGAACTCATGGATAGCCATCACCAGACGGGAACGAGGAAACACTGGTCGAGAGCTCGTAAACTGCTCAGGGAATCGCTACAGATAACGAAGGACTCACCTGAGCAGGAGCGGATATACTCTAGGGCTCGAAAGATGGCGACCAGCTCAGCAGTGTAAACGCTGCAGCCAGCCGCCAAGGAACGTTGTTCGGAATGGTCCCCTAGAGTTAGCGCATACCCGACACGACCAGCAACCATCGAACCGTCGGTGTAAAAAATTCCAGAGCCCTGATATGTGGCCAAGATGGAATAAAAGCGGCGGCGGAAGGCCTCTGGAGGGACTGAGTCCTTCGAGCCGTGTGCCGAGTCGAGCCGAAGGCAAGGGCGAGGAACACACCACGGGGGTGTACGCAGAGGTGCCCGGAAAGGAGGTGGAACAGGGAAAAACCCAAGCCCGCAGAGAAGCTCCTTGACGCGTACGGCGATCGGACAACCCGACCGGGGCCGACGGTCTGGCAGATGGACGACTGACTGCGGGAACAGGACACGGTAATTTGGATGCCCGGGCAAGCTAAAAACATGGGCAGCATAAGCAGCCAGTAATTGTTGGCGTCGTAACCGCAGTGGACGGACACCTGCCTCAACAAGGATGCTGTCCACAGGGCTGGTGCGGAAGGCACCAGTGGCAAGTCGGATCCCGCTGTGTAGTATTGGATCCAGCACCCGCAACGCAGATGGGGATGCTGAGCCATAAGCCAGGCTCCCATAATCCAGACGCCACTGGCAGTCCATTGAAAGGTGTTTCAGCATCTGACAGTGGATGCCATCTGGCCCAGGAGCGGTATCAGGGCAAGCAGCTAGGGCACTGCGAAATTACCACTCACTGAATGGAGCATTGTAAGATTCTGCGTGGTGGGTGCGAAACGAAAGGCTCCGACGTTCCATCCGCTCTTGAATGGAGCGGAAGGCCTGGGGGTAATTCACAGAAGCGGAACTCATAGCAAAATGCTCTGCTAAGCGGTTTGCAATGACGTCGGAGGCAGTACAAACTGCTCCATTCAGTGAGAGCGCAGGGACGCTGACAGGTGTCCGATAGTCGTAGACGCATCGAATCTTGGCCCAGACCTGCGATGGAGTGACATGGAGGCCAATGGTGGACACATACCGCTCCCAGCACTCCTGCTTGCTTTGGTGGATAAGGCGGCGGGCCCGCGCAGGCAGCTGTTTGAAGGTGATGAGGTGTTCAATGCAGGGATGTCGCTTGTGACGCTGTAGCGCCCGCCGGCGATCTTTAATCGCTGCAGCGATCTCAGGCGACCACCAAGGCACAGTCCGCCGCTGAGGGGACCCAGAGGAACGGGGAATGGCAGAGTCGGCGGCAGTAACGATGCCGGTGGTGACCGACTGAACCACCGCATCAATGTCATCATTAGAGAGAGGCTCAATAGCGGCAGTGGAGGAGAACAAGTCCCAGTCAGTCTTATTCATAGCCCATCTGCTAGGGCACCCAGAAGAGTGACGCTGTGGTAGTGACAGAAAGATTGGAAAGTGGTCACTACCACACAGGTCGTCATGCACACTCCATTGGACAGATGGTAAGAGGCTAGGGCTACAGATCGAAAGGTCAATAGCGGAGTATGTGCCATGCGCCACACTGAAGTGTGTGAAGGCACCATCATTTAACAGCGAGAGATCGAGCTGCGACAATAAATGCTCAACGGTGGCGCCTCGACCTGTTGCCACTGATCCACCCCACAGAGGGTTATGGGCGTTGAAGTCGCCCAATAGCAAGAAAGGTGGCGGCAATTGGGCAATCAGTGCAGCCAGGACATGCTGCGAGACATCACCATCCGGTGGAAGGTAAAGACTGCAGACGGTAACAGCCTGTGGCATCCACACCCGAACAGAGACAGCCTCTAAAGGTGTTTGGAGAGGGACAGACTCGCTGTGCAGAGTGTGAAGGACATAGAGGCAGACGCCACCACACCCTTTCATATGCTGCCCGGTTCTTATAATAACCCCGATAGCCACGGAGGGTGGGGGTTCGCATTGCTGGAAACCAAGTTTCCTGAAGAGCAATGCAGAAGAAAGGGTGAAGGCTGATAAGTTGGCGGAGCTCAGCTAGATGGTGGAAGAAACCGCTGCAGTTCCACTGGAGGATGGTATTGTCCATGGTGGAGAAAGGCATGACGGGACTGGGAAGGCAGATTACGCCGCTGGGTCACCTGCTGCCTCCGATGGAGCACCCGTGCAAGTGCTATCCATTGCGTCTGAGGGACCGGCGAGATCAAGGTCCTCAGCGGACGCAAGGATCTCCACCTCATCGTCAGACGCAGAGCTTTTAGGTAGTGGTGGAGTAGGTGCCACCGCAGGTGTCTTGGTCTTACGGGTCTTCAAAGTTGTTTTCTCTCGCTGTTCCTTTGGTTGCCGTTGTTGAGAGGGCTTATTTGAGTCAGTCTCCGGGATCGAAGAGGATCTCGAAGACCAGCGACCTGTGGCTTCTACAGCCACTGGTTGGTTTCTGCTGTGCCGCTGGTAGGAACCTGGGAAGGGAGTGACCCAAGGGATCCCTTCCGAGGGAGAGAAGCCGAAGAAGACTTACGCTTCTCCGGCTTAGAAGTGGGGACTGGCGTCCCCAGTGGTTTAGGGGGTGCTGCTCCCGAAGTAGATGGTGTGGGAGCAACAGCGAGAGAAGGGGCCCCCATCGTCAAGGGGACAGGTGAGGTCCTCTGACTCGGAGAGCTGACTGTATGTCTGGCAGCTGAAGGAGCTGGAGCAGGAGTGACAGTGGAGGTATAAGATGACATCATGCGCACGGGATGTAGCTGTTCAAACTTCCGCTTAGCGTCAGTGTAGGTCAGTCGGTCCAGGGTCTTATATTCCATGATTTTGCGTTCTTTCTGTAAGATACTGCAGTCCAGCGAGCAAGGGGAATGAGGCTCTCCACAGTTGACACAGACGGGAGGTGGAGCACATGGAGTATCGGGATGAGATGGGCTTCCACAAGCTCGACATGTGAGGCTAGAAGTACAGCGAGAGGACATGTGACCGAACTTCCAGCACTTAAAGCACCGCATCGGGGGAGGGATATAGGGTTTGACGTCACATCGATAGACCATCACCTTGACCTTCTCTGGTAATGTATCACCTTCGAAGGCCAAGATGAAGGCACCGGTAGCTACCTGATTGTCCCTCGGACCCCGATGAACACGCCGGACGAAATTTACACCTCGGCGCTCTAAATTGGCGCGCCGCTTGTCATCAGACCGCAAAAGGAGGTCCCGATGGAAAATAATACCCTGGACCATATTTAAACTCTTATGCGGGGTGATGGCAACGTTAACATCCCCCAAATTGTCACAAGCAAGTAACCTCCGTGACTGGGCAGAGGATGCCGTTTTGATCAAAACGGACCCAGAGCGCATTTTGGACAAGCCCTCCACCTCCCCAAACTTGTCCTCTAAATGCTCTACAAAGAACTGAGGCTTCACGGATAAAAACGAGTCACCATCAGCTCTGGTACAGACGAGATATCTGGGCGAATACACGTCACTGTCATTCATTGCCTTTCGTTTCTCCCATGGTGTGGCCAGGGATGGGAACGATTTGGGGTCATAGACGTTAGCTTTAAAATGAGCCCTCGAACGCTTAGAGACTGCTGGTGGCTGGCCACCAGCGAAAGATGATGTACCACGCTTCATTGCGGGCCATCCGCCCTGATGCCACCTACTCCGACCAAGGGCCCTCCCCACGGGCGCCACCCAACCGCAGCAGTAGCCACCTGGCAGGATGGCCATTGCCGGGAGTCCCGATGCCCCAGGGAGATGTACATCTACTCCTTGGCACACGTGGGGAGTTAACGGCGCAGGCACCAGTAGAGCGATCAGGGGTCAGGGGGCTACAACCAACAGGGTACATGGCGGCCCCACCACAACGGACTGGCTACCGTGCTGGATCTTAGGTGCAAGAAAGTCCAAGGTCGTCGTCACAGGTAAAAGCAACACTGCAGAGTGCAGTGTGGTAATCGCACCCAAGGACGTATCCTCGCCCAAGAGATGGAAAACGAGCGGGACACCATCGCAATGACGAAAAAGCCGGCTAAAGGTCTCAATGCACGGCGGATACAGTGCACCATGTAAGGCGCCCTTCCCCAATTGGCTCGCTCTTCGGAGTAATTTAGAAAGATGGAGGTCAAACCCGAGAGGGGACCATCACATAAGGCCGAAACATTTGAGACTCCTTTTAGTTGCCTCTTACAACAGGCAGGAATACCGCGGGCCTATTCTTACCCCCGAACCCGCAGGGGGTTACACAATATGGCGATCCGATGACAGGGTGTGGATATGGCTAATGCCTGATGAACGTCATCTACCAGCGTGTGTAGCGCCAACAGTAAAATTCGGAGGCAGTGGTGTTAGAGTGTGATCGTGGTTTTCATGGAGGGGGTTGCACCCCTTGTTGTTTTGCGTGACATTATCACAGCACAGACCTACATTGATGTTTTAAGTACCTTCTTGTTTCCCTTTATTGAAGAGCAATTTGGGATTGTGATTGCATCTTTCAACATGACAGAGCACCTGTTCATAATACACAGCCTGTGGTGAAGTGGTTACACGAGAATAAGTCCCTGTAATGGACTGGCCTGCACAAAGTCCTGACCTGAATCCTACAGAACACCTTTGGGATGTTTCGCAACGCTGACTTTGTGCCAGGCCTCACCAACCGACATGGATACCTCTCCTCAGCGCAGCACTCCACGAAGAATGGGCTGCCATTGCCCCAAGAAACATTCCAGCACCTGATTCAACATATGCCTGCAAGAATGGAAGCTGTCATCAAGGCTAAGGGTGGGCCAACACCATATTGAATTCGAGCATTACTGGTGGAGGGCGCCATGAACTTTTAAGTCATTTTCAGCCAGGTGTCTGGATACTTTTGATCACATAGTGGATGTTTCAGTGCAATTTAACATACACATAGAGCAAATAATGCTTGACTCAAAGAGTTTCAGCAGTTCAATAATATGTGATTTCCAATTAAAGTGATAATCAATCTGCAGACAAGAATTTTATGTAGGCTTAAGGTCTTCATGCTATTCACGATGATATATCCTGCCTAGTGCAGAACTGGACAAACTATTTTTTTCTAAGGTAAATGATAGATCATTTGTTGAGAACGAGTCAATAATAGCTTTGAATATTTTATTAATTGCTCCTTCTCTTGCTACAGCTCTGTTGGGCTTGTTGATGCTGACTGCATCATCAGCAAACAACGCTACTACTGCTGTATAAATGGAAGATAGGCCATTTGCTTATAACAAAAACAGGAGAGGTACCTAAACTGAACCCTGTGGGCTGCCAACAGTAATTTGTCTCTAGTCACAAGAATATTCATCATCAGAATTGCATATGGTAACAAAGATTTGTCTTAGTTAAATAGGATGTTAACCATTTACTCATTGCACCTCCTAAACCATAAACTAAATTTCTCCAAAAGAATGATGTGACTTTCACAGTCAAATGTTTAAGACAGATAACAAAAAACACCAGTAGGCGAAATATTGTCATTCAGAAACATAAATACACAGTCAGTGAAACGGTTGACAGCATGCTGAATGGAGTTACCTTTCTAAAACCCAAACTGTGAGCAATTCAGAATCTTGGGTTTGCACCATTCTTAAATACATTAACTTACAAAAAATTTTTGAAAGGTAAATTAACAGTGAAATGGATGGATAGTCATTAATATCTGCCTACCACCTTTCTTAATGAGAGGTCTAACAATACCATAACTTAATCTGAATGGAAAGATATCTTGTAAGAGTGATGCATTAAATATGGTGCATGGCTGAGTATGCTAACTATATCAGAGTGAGATGCTTTTAATATTTAGCATGTAATGTTATCAACCTCAAAAATGTTTGTTATATTTTTAAACAATTGAAACACCAGGTTGGAATATCAACATTATTAAGAAAAGGATAGATTGCTACTAGCCATAAAAATGACCTGTTGAGTTGCAGACAGGCACAAGAAGAAGACTGTTACACATTGTAGCTTTTGGCTGAAGCTTTCTACAGCAAAGAAGAGGCTGGCCTCTACCTATGGTAGCCTACTGTTCCTGCACCCTCCACCCACCAGTTTTCACTCCCTCTATATTATCACCTGCTCCCTTTTCACATCCCCTATTCTCATTGTGTTTTCCCCTCTGCCAAAGCACTCGCCCATCCTTTCTCCTTCTCTGCTGCTTTCCTTTTCTTCTCCCCATCTTTTCCCCCATCCCTCACACCCCACCTCCTGACATTGCACTTGGCAGTCTCATCAGGCTGCAATCTAGTCCCTGCATGCCCTGCCAGACAGTGCTCTTCTCTCCTGTCACCGTGCCTTGCTATCACTCCCCCTTCCCCACCACAAGCGATTGCTATTCATGCAACTGTCACGTTCCAGTTAGGTCTGTTGGTGGTAGTGATCGTGTGTGTGTGTGTGTGTGTGTGTGTGTGTGTGTGTGTGTGTGTGTGTGTGTTTCTTTGCTGAAGGCTTTACCCTAAAGGTGTATTGTGTAACAGTCTTTTCGTTGTGCCTGTCTGCAACTCAATACATCATCTTTGTGATGAGTAGCAATCTATCCTTTTGCTATATTTTTTATGTGGACCATTCGGTCAGTATCTTTAATTACTAGATCATTTTGCCCTGTGTCGTACTTTCCTCATTTCCCTTTAACTACACTCCATATTGCTTTGATTTTATTTTCTGAATTATTTACTATGACACGATGTGCATGCTTTTTTATTTCTTCTAATGTTTACAATAAAACTCCCCCAGCCTCTTACCTCTCTCTTTTTTCCCCTCCTCTACTTCCTCCTTTTCCAATATACTTTCCCCCTACACCCCCTCACAGTTCCAGAGCATGTAGCAGCCCTAATCTGTCCCCACCACATTCCTGCATGCTTTCACAAGTAGCATTATACCCCCCCCCCCCAATCCTCCTCCTTCCCACCATGGCCTCCTTCCTTACCCCCACCATCCAGACTGCTTCTCCCACTAGGCACTGTTACTTGCAATCCAGCCTCATTGGCCAGAGACAGTGATCATGTTGTGTGAATATGTGTGTGTTTCATACATTAAAAGAAGGCCTTTTGGTTGGAAGCTCACGTTTACCAGTCTTTTCATTGCACCTGTCTGCAAATCAATAGCTCCTCTATATGGTGAGTAGTAATCTGTCCTTTCATGGTATTGTCATTATTCCATCCTCGATTCTCCATTGTTTGATTTTGCTTAACGGCTTTCCTTCCATTCCACAGCCCAGTGCTGTTTTCCTTTGTAGCTATTCTCTTTTCCACTCCTATGCTCAGTCCATCCTTTTCTGTGTCTTCTTTCATGTGTTTTACCTGTTGCCTACCAAACTGCACACGCTCTGACTTATGAGCCACACTGCATTGCCACCATACACCAAACAGCTAAGTAACTGTGCTTATTGTTGGTTTCTCCTACCAATATAATTAGTCATCTACCTTCAAACTGATCACTTTTCCCGTCTTACTCTGACATATATTCCATGTGTCATTTTTGTACATTCCTGTGCCACGTGAACTAGTTGAACCTCAGCCTACCAACCCACCCCGTCCCCCTCTCTTTCTCTTCTCTTATTCCACTAAGCATACACTAACCTCAACATCATCTAATACAGTCAACATTCACTGTCTCCTCCCCCCTCCCCCCCCCCCCCTCTATCCACCCACTGACCTGTATCCCACTTTATCATCTTTTCATTTATTTGCCATTGTGATTTCATGTCAATTTCAAATAATTTTCGCCTTTCACTATTGGACTTACTCCCTTGCGTTTCACCTTTTTCCTCAACATTTCATTCGCTCCGTACTTTTGTGATTTTCCCCACATATTTTAATTTTTACATTTTATCATATTTTTATGAGCCTTTTTGCATATATTTTTATGTAATTTATGTATTTTTGCCTTTTTTTATCCTCCGCTATGGATCTTTGCTTCTTCCATCTGCACCAAAGCAGAATTGTTTGCTTATCCCTAGCCAGAACCAGGTCCGAAATACTGTTCCTGCACTGTTACCTGGCTCATGGTCTTACTGCCAAACTACCCATACCTGGCTGCAGCCCCTCCTTCCACAATGATCTCCATCTGTTCAAATTCTACCACTACGCAGCCCTCACCAACCTAATCCTGCAAAATCATGTAAATCAGGCCCAAACCACCTTGCAATACCTCCCCTCCATCTGTAAAATCCTCCTGCCCTGCAGTCCCACAATCCTGTATCCAAGCTCTCATGAACTCTCACCATCCAGGAAATAGAGCAGCATGCACAACATCACTTCAAAAATCTCTCCAACCTGTTCACCTCCTACTCTCACGTTGGACTACTACTATCAACCATCTGTACAACGGTCTCCAAACGTGCCCCATGTCTCCTCATAGCCAACAAACCTTGCCTCACAGACCACCTACATTTACCACACACTCACACTCAGAAACTCTCACCAATCACCATACAGAATCCAGAACACAAACCAATCCAACACACAGTCATGAACATTTTCTCCAAAAGACTTAGTCCCACAGAAGTGTCAGTCCTTTCCAAAGGCATAGCCTTTTGCTCCACTCCCAAATTCAATCATGCTGGACTTGTTAAAGACCTACTCTTCTTCTCCTGGCCCCTAAAGTGGCAGCTTTTTTTTTTTTTTTTTTTTTTTTTTTTGCCACCGGCCCCACCACTCAAACTCAACCCCAAGCCAATTCTGAATGCTGCCTCACTCCTCCATACAATAATCATCCACACCCATTGCTCCCAAATCGCCTACTATTAATATTCAACAATTTCTCAACTTCAAACCTTACCTCATCATCAGTCACCAAATCCCTCAACATGAATCTAACCTCAGATCTGCAGAAAGAACTGCAATCCACCACCTAAAGTCTGATTCTGACCTTATAATCATACCTGCCAACAATGGCTCCACCACTGTCATTTTGAACCACAGGGATTACCTGTGGCAGATGGTCTCTGCCAGCTGTTAGATTCATCCATCTATCCTCTCACTGCTGTGACCCCATTCCAGACATACAACAGATTCTCCAGTCTCTCCTCAAATCCTTATGCCCATCCCACAAACTCTCCCCTGAATATCTCTCTCTCTCTCTATCTATCTATCTATCTATCTATCTATCTCATCACCCCTACCACTAACTGCACTCCTATCTTCCACAGGCTTCCTAGAGACCAATATAACACTGGAATTTGCTTAATTGTTTAGCTCTTCTAGGAGCTCCTAAACAGAACAGGAGGAGTGAGCCATGAGGAAACTCTTCAGTTTACATTTAAAAGAGTTTGGGCTACTGCTAAGATTTTTTTTGAGTTCTTGTGGTAGCTTATTGAAAATGGATGCAGCAGAATACTGCACTCCTTTCTGCACAAGAGTCAAGGAAGTGCATTCCACATGCAGATTTGATTTCTGCCTAGTATTAACTGAGTGAAAGCTGCTAACTCTTGGGAATAGGCTAATATTGCTAACTACATACGACATTAAAGAAAATATATACTGTGAGGGCAATGTCAGAATTCCCGACTATTGAATAGAGGTCGACAAGAGGTTCTCGAACTTACACCACATACAGCTCAAACAGTCTGTTTTTGAGCCAAAAATATCCTTTTTGAATCAGAAGAATTACCCCTAAAAATAATACCATACGACATAAGTGTACGAAAATATGCGAAGTAGACTACTTTTCATGTTGAACTGTCACTTATTTCAGATACTGTTCTAATGGTAAATAAAGCAGCATTTAGTTTCTGAACAAGATCCTGGATGTGGGCTTTCCACAACAGCTTACTATCTATGCAAATGCCTAGGAACTTGAACTGTTCCGTCTCACTTATAATATGCCCATTCTGTCTGATCAAAATATCGGTTCTTGTTGAATTGTGAGTTAGAAACTGTAAAAACTGAGTCTTACTGTGATTTAGCATCAAATTTTCTTCCACAAGCCACAAACTTATTTCATGAACTACATTATTTGATATTATTTCAATATTGCACACAAGATCCTTCACTACCAAGCTGGTGTCATCAGCAAACAGAAATATTTTTGAATCACCTGTAATACTAGAAGGCATATCATTTATATAAATAAGAAACAGCAGTGGCCCCAGCACCGACCCTTGGGGAATGCCCCACTTAACAGTGCCCCATTGGGACTAAACATCACTACCACTCTCATTATTGTGGAGAATTACCTTCTGCTTTCTGTTCTTAAAGTAAGAGGCGAACCAATTGTAAGCTACTCTCCTTACTCCATAATGGTCCAACTTCTGCAGTAATATTTTGTGGTCAACACAGTCAAAAGCCTTCATTAAATCAAAGAAAACACCTAGCGTTCGCAACCTTTTATTTAATCCGTCCAAAACCTCACAGAGAAAAGAGAATATAGCATTTTCAGTGGGACGCGAAATTGAAGCGTCACCCATCCACCAGTGTCAGCCCAGTTTGCAGGTGAATATAAGTTTAATTTAGTGTTTTGTTTATGTATTTAGTAATATTTGTAATGTTTGTGAATTATCTAAAGTTTTGTATTTATTTTTATGTTTCATGTACGGAGAGGGCGACGCAACGAACGGAGACAGCATCTTCACTGCCGGGACCAGAGAGAAAATTGCTGGCCACTATACGTTGCGGGTCGACAGCCAAAGAGCAACAGAAGATCCTGAAACCGAGTTGTTGCGCCGTGCTTCTAAAAACTGAAAGAATAAGAATTTGTAATGTTTCTACAACAATGATGTCATAGAAAGTTTCATCATGTTGTAAATGTTCAGTCCTATCTTGTCAAGGCTCATGTTCATGTCTATATGAAGTATATGTGAAGATAATAAACTAGTGTATACTACAAAAGTTTAAATACGTGTTCTGAGAATTTATTTATGAAGAATTATATTAAGGAAGAAGTATTACTGATTTATTTGACAAGATTATTACTTTTTGACAACGTTCATCATGAGTTTGAGTCTTGTTTATTTAATGTGGTTTTAATATTTATTAAAGCAGATAACTTGCATTAATATAATTTCTGAAAAGAAACAAAATGACATCTAAATTGAAAAAAGTTTGCGCAAACCAATTGGACTGAGTGACGTAATTCTGCGCATATGACTCAAATGATTATGTTTTAATTACAGTTTCGCTCAAGAACCATTCAGAGACAACTTTAAAAAGAATTTAAATAATTTTGAAGTGTTTTGTAACTGACGTAGGTGACGAAGTCTGCACATGGTTATATGTCAAAAGAAAATCATTTATACAAAACTTAAGTCGTTACACTACAACCATAAACCCAACCATCCTGGACATCATATTGTGGCCAGTTATGATGACCTCTCAGTTCTTGTGGACCAACACCTTCAACCTACCCTCCTGTGTCAAATACACCAACTACATCTTCCATCAAGTCTCCACAGTTTCTGCTCCTTTACTACATGATGCCCTGCTTGTCACTATTGATGCTACCATGCTCTACACTAACATCCCTAATACCAGTGGTCTTGCTGCTATTGAGCACTACCATTCCTAATGTCCAACTGATTTCAAACCTAAAACCGCTTCCTGGTCACCAAGAACAACTATGTCCTCACTCATAATTATTTCACCTTTGAAGTCATCACCTACAAACAAATCAGTGGTTTATGGGCACTCATATGGCACCATCCTATGCTAACCTACCCATGAGCCATCTGAAGGAATCCTTCCTAAACACCAAGTATCTCAAACCCAATACCTGGTTCAGATTCACTGATGACATCTTTCATGATCTGGATTGAGGGTGAGGACACCCTAACCACACACCTCCAGAACCTCAACACCTTCTACCCCATTTGCTTCACCTGGCCCTCCTCAACTCAACAAGGTACCTTTCTCGATGTTGACCTCCACCTCAAAGATGGCTATATCAGTACCTCTGTCCATATCAAGCTTACAAACAAACAGCAATACCTCCTCCTCGACAGCTTCCACACATTTCATACCAAGAAATCCCTTCCCACAAAGCCTAGCCACATGTGCCTGTTGCATCTGCAGTGGTGAGCAGCCCCTCTCGAAATACACCAAGGATCTCACTGAGACCTTTGCAGACCGTAATTATGCCTCCCAACCTTGTACAGAAACAGATCTCCCTTGCGTTATCTATTCAGTCATCCACTGCCTCCCAAACTCCCACCGTACAGCCACAGAGGAGGATTCCCCTGGTGACACTGTACCACTCAACACTGGAGCAACTGAATCACATTCTTCAGCAGGGTTTTGACTACCTCTCATCGTGCCCTAAAACAAGGAATGCCCTTCACACTACCCTTCCCACCCCTCTCAGTGGGGTATCCCACCGTCAAACAAACTTACACAATATCCTTGTCAATCCCTACACAACCCTTTTTCCCAACCCCTTGCTTCCTGGGTCATATCTTTGTAACAGACCTAGATGCAAGACTTATTCCATACATCCACCCATTGTCACCTGCTCCGGTCCAATCACAAGCATCATCCATCCCATCCAAGGCACTGATACCTGTGAAGGTTGGCTGATTGGTTGGTTGGTGTTTGTAGATTAAGGGGACAAAACTGCGGAGTTATCAGTCCCTTTTTCCTTAGTCACACAGATCTCGGATTAAAACCATACCCAAAAGAATCCTATCGCCTGAAATCCGGGGAGGGAACAAAATTCATAAAACTGTGTGTGTGTGTAACCACACTGAAGCAGAAAACAAAAGTAACAAGCCAAAATTGAAAACATTAACTAAAAGGAAAAAATGGTAGAAGCTGTTACAACAATGCAGCAGACAGCATGAGCTGGTTGACCGCAAAAATAAAACGAACGAGCCAGCCACTCTACAGCAAGCTAAAACTTCCAGCCTAAAAACACAAGGCAATAGAAAAACAGATGGTGAAAAGATGAACATCAAGACTAACAGACAGCACCAGAGGGAACAAGGAAGAGTCAAAATACAGATATGGAAAAGGCTTGGTAGAGAAGGTCAGACACCCACCCTTAGACTGAGTGATAAAAACCCCTCTCTCGAATAAAACTGAAAACTTGATCAACTGTTGAGGCATTGTCACCAAACACCATAGGTCGTTCGTCAGGAAGATTAAAAGTTTGCCTCAGCGTGGCTAGATTGAAACAGTCCGTCAGCCAAGTATGGTCGATGCAGAGGCGGCAAAGGACAATGGAGTCCCTGCGAGTGGCTGATATAAAATGACTTCCAAACACTTGTTGTCTTCTTTATACCATATAACTTATTGGGCATAGTTAGGGTGTGCCATGCAGTATGCCACACCCTGAAAATTTTAAAATGTAATACCGATCGGAGATCAGTTTCCAGTGTGCCAATCTCCAGACTCTGTTTACGAGCTGCCTCTTTGGCTAGCCTCTCAACAAGTTTATTTCCCAGGATTCCGATGTGTCCTGGGTTCCATATGAAGACCTCTGACCATCCACGTTGTTCGAGGACGTAAACAGACTCTTGGGTGGCCATTACCAAAGGATGGTGAAGACAGCACAGGTTGAAAGTTTATAAGGCGCTAAAGGTGTCACTACAAATGAGAAAGTACTCCCCAGAACATGCTCAAGAGCACCAGAGATGGCTACCATCTCTGCAATGAAAACACTGCAGCCATCTGGCAAGTATTCAGTATGACCTGCATGAGGATAAGTGAACTCGACATGTCCATCAACCATCGAGCCATCTGTGAAAACTACCTCTGAACCACAGGACGCATCAATAATAAAGACAAATAGGTGGCAGAGAGCCACAGAATGAACTGAGGCTTTTGGCTCAGATGAACTGTATGTGAGTGGATCCAGAGGAGAGGTGGTAGAGGGAAAGACTCAAGTTAAGTGAGAAGGGACAATTGCAGTCTGTACTGCAATTGTAAACCCAATCTGGGCTGCAGTTGTGGGAGATGGATCTTCGTGTTAGGGACAAGGAGACAGTAATTCAGGTGTTCAGGCGAGCTGCAAATGTGGGCGGTATAAATTACAAGCAGTTGTTGTCACTGGATCCACAATGGAGGAACCCCATTTTCCACTAGTACACTGTTCACAGGGCTCATCCAGAAAGCTCCCTTCACAAGTTGAACTCCACAGTGGTGTATAGGGTCCAGCTAAGGCTGATGCTGAACTGTATGCCTGGCTCCCACAGTCAAGGCGATACTATACAAGGGCTTTGTACAGCTGCAACAGTGTAGAGTGATCTGGGCCCCAGTCAGTGCGACTCGGGCAGCAAAGAATGATAAGGTGCTGCCAGCACTTTTGCTTAAGCTGGCAAAAATGGGAAAGCCAAGTTAAGAAAGAATCAAAAACCAGTTCTGAAAAGCGATAAGAGTCCACTACATTATGGAGATGGCCATCAACATAAAGTTGTGGGTGCAGGTGAATTGTACAACGGTGACAGAAGTGCATGATGCAAGTCTTGGTGGCTGAAAACTAAAAGCCGTGGGTGAGGGACCATGACTGCGCCTTTCTTATGGCTAACTACAGTCAAAGTTCAGCCACACCAATAGTACATTACAAAAAAGGAAATACAGAAGTTACAGAGCTGTTTTGAGACCATTAACGGCCACTGAAAAGAGAGGGATGCTCAGTTTAGAGACCTGCGGGGCCCCATTCTCTTGGATGTGCAGGGAACTGTGTGAAGCATCGACTAACTCTGAAGGTGCACAATGATAAAAAATTCTGTATAAAAATCTGGAGCAGGTTCCGGAGACCCCAGTCATGTAATGTAGTGAGGATGTGATGTTGCCATGTGGCATCATATGCTTTCGTAAGGTCAAAAAAGATGGCAATAAGGTGACGACCACATGAAAAGGCTGTTTGGATGGCACACTCCAGGTATACTAAGTTATCAGTGGTGGAGCGACCCTGGAGAAAACTGCCCTGGCTTGGAGCCAGAAGGCCCCGAGACTCAAAGAGCCAACACAACCACTGGCTGACCATAGGTTCAAGCGGCTTGTACAGAATGTTGGTGAGGCTAATAGCATGATAGCCATCCACATCTAGCACAGCCTTAGCAGGTTTTAGCACTGGAATAATTATACTTTCTCGTCACTGCGATGGGTATTTTCCATCACTCCGTATGCAGTTGAAGATGGCAAGGTCGGGCTAGTAATCCATTGATAGATGTTTAATCATTTGGTGATGGATGTGCTCTCGCCCAGGGGTTCTGGTGAGATAATGTCCAAGGGCACTCAGAAATTCCCACTCACTGAATGGAGCACTATATGGCTCAGGGTTGGCATGTAGTAAAAGAAGGGTGTTGTCATCAACCCACTGTTCTAGGGTACAAAAGGCAGGGTGGTAATTCTCAGATGCAGAGGATCAAGCATAATGCTCAGCAAAACAGCCTGTGAATGTGTCTGGGTCAGTACATACAGCTTGATGTGCAGAAGTCCCTGGTGTACCTGAAGGGGCCTAATATCCATAAAGGCATCTGATCTTAATCTAAACCTGGGAAAGGGTTTGTGTTCCAATGGTGGAGATGTACCATTCCCAGCACTCCTGCTTCTGTCTCTTAATTAGTTGACAGATCCGGGCACGGAGCCATTTGAAAACAATGAGGTGCTCCATTGATGGGTGCTGCTTGTAACATTAGAGGGTCCACCTATGACCTCTAATGGCCACAGCAATTTCTGGCAACCACCAAGGCACTGTTTTCCACCAAGGGCACCTGAGGAAAAAGGGATTGCTGAATCAAGTGCAGAAACAATAGTCCTAGAAACATTCTGGGTCACCACATCAATGTTGCCAAGCAATGTCAGAGATCCAACAGTGGTAGCAGAGCTGAAAGTGTCCCAGCCTGACTTGGTAAGAGCCCATCTTGGCAACCATTCAGGTGAGAAACTACGAGGGGTAGGGGACGGAGGGAGGTGGGGGGGGGGGGGGGGGCAGGAAGAGTGGACAGTGGTCACAGGGGGAATGGTACTCTGCACAGCTGACACACATGGGAAAGGGGCACAAGGAACGATGTTCGTGTGTGACAGACATCTGCAGTCCCAACATTTGGGGCAGGCATTTCAAAGAGAGGACACAAATTTCCAACATTTGAAGCAACACATGGGGGGGGGGGGGGGGGGAGGAACATAGGGTTTAATGTCACACCACTATCATCAGCTTGACCTTTTCAGGCAATGAATCACCTTCAAACGTCAAGATGAAAGCACCAGTAGCAAACCTGTTGTCCTTAGGTCTGCTATACACACAGCTGATGAAGTGTACACCTCATCGCTGTAGATTGGCACGCAACTCATCATCGGACTGCAAGAGCAGATCTGTGTGGAATATACTGCCCTGGACCATGTTGAAGCCCTTATGGGGGGTGATTTTAACAATACTGACCGGTTCCACATTTTGGATGCTCCTGCCACTTCCCCGAACTTGTCCTCCAAGTTCTCTACAAAAAAGGGGCTTGCCGTTTAAAAGGATTCTGCATCAGACCTGGCACAAACTAATATTGCTGAGAATGCATCCGTCCGTGATCATTAGCCCCTGTTCCTCCCATGGTGTAGCCAGTGAACGGAACAATTTGGGGTCTTAACTGTCAGCACTCTACTGGCCTTTTCCTCGCTTAGAGACTGCTGGGGCCATTCGACAACCAGCATCAGAGAAACTCATCTGCTTCACTGTGGGAAATCTGACCTGATGCCACCCACTCTGATCAGGGGCTCTCCCAACGGGCGTCACCCAGGCATAGCAAAGGCCACCTGGCACGATGGCCATTACTGGGAGCCCTGATGCCCCGAGGAGATGGGTATCTACTCTTTGGGATAAATGGGCAGTTTGCAGCTCAGGCATCAGCAAGTGCGATCCCGGTATTGTCAGGAGGCTATAACTAAGAGGGTACATGACAATTCCTCCTCCCCCCCCCCTCCCCCATGATGGACTGGTTACTGTGTTGGATGTAGGATGCAGGAAGATCCATTATTATCATGGGTGCAGGAGATGACAGCAAACAATGAATGTACAGTATGCACCCTGTAAGACGTCCTTCTCCGAAAGGCTGGATGGTGGGGGCCCTTACATTAAAATAATAGGCGCAGAAGTTCTCAGCACATGATGGGTACATGATGCACCACGTAAGGCGTCCTTCCCCAAATGGACCACACATCTGTAGAATTTGGAAAGGTGGAGGTCTAACCCTAGAAGGGGACCATAATACGAGGTGCATTCAAGTTCTAAGGCCTCCGATTTTTTTTCTCCGGACTGGAAAGAGATAGAAACATGCGCATTGTTTTAAAATGAGGCTGCGTTCATTGTCAATACGTCCCAGAGATGGCAGCACCGTACGGCAGATGGAATTTTACCGCCAGCGGTGAGAATGAGAACTGTTTTAAATACTTAAAATGGCGACATTTTCCTTACTTGAACAGCGTGCAATCATTCGTTTTCTGAATTTGCGTGGTGTGAAACCAATTGAAATTCATCGACAGTTGAAGGAGACATGTGGTGATGGAGTTATGGATGTGTCGAAAGTGCGTTCGTGGGTGCGACAGTTTAATGAAGGCAGAACATCGTGCAACAACAATCCGAAACAACCTCGGGCTCACACAAGCCGGTCTGACGACATGATCCAGAAAGTGGAGAGAATTGTTTTGGTGGATCGCCGAATGACTGTTGAACAGATCGCCTCCAGAGTTGGCATTTCTGTGGGTTCTGTGCACACAATCCTGCATGACGATCTGAAAATGTGAAAAGTGTCATCCAGGTGGGTGCCACGAATGCTGACGGACAACCACATGGCTGCCCGTGTGGCATGTTGCCAAGCAATGTTGACGCGCAACGACAGCAGGAATGGGACTTTCTTTTCATCGGTTGTGACAATGGATGAGACGTGGATGCCATTTTTCAATCCAGAAACAAAGCGCCAGTCAGCTCAATGGAAGCACACAGATTCACCGCCACCAAAAAAATTTCGGGTAACCGCTAGTGCTGAAAAAATGACGGTGTCCATGTTCTGGGACAGCGAGGGCGTAATCCTTACCCATTGCGTTCCAAAGGGCACTACGGTAACAGGTGCATCCTATGAAAACGTTTTTAAGAAAAAATTCCTTCCTGCACTGCAACAAAAACGTCCGGGAATGGCTGTGCGTGTGCTGTTTCACCAAGACAACACACCCGCACATCGAGCTAACGTTACGCAACAGTTTCTTCGTGATAACAACTTTGAAGTGATTCCTCATGCACCCTACTCACCTGACCTGGCTCCTAGCGACTTTTGGCTTTTTCCAGCAATGAAAGACACTCTCCGTGGCCGCACATTCACCAGCCGTGCTGCTATTGCCTCAGTGATTTTCCAGTGGTCAAAACAGACTCCTAAAGAAGCCTCCGCCGCTGCCATGGAATCATGGCGTCAGCGTTGTGAAAAATGTGTATGTCTGCAGGGCGATTATGTCGAGAAGTAACGCCAGTTTCATCGATTTTGGGTGAGTAGTTAATTAGAAAAAAAAATCTGAGGCCTTAGAACTTGAATGCACCTCGTAGATTAGGCTGAAAAGTAGGTGACTCCTTTTACGAACCTTGTATGACAGACAAGAATGCCCCAGGTCTATTCTAACCCCCTAACCCAAACAGTGGATGAAGGGGGATGGCCACTTGTGAAACCAGTGAAGTGATCTATGAACAAAGCTGCAACCACTGTGCTGCTTTCTATGTGGGCATAACAAGCCATCTGTCCACATGAATGGCCACTGAAACTGTCGCCAAGAGACAAATGGACCATCTAGTTGCTGAACGCCTGTCCAACACAACACAACACAACACGCTTCACTTCAATGACTGTTTCACAGTCTGTGTCAACTGGATACTTCCCACCAATACCAGCTTTTCTGAACTTCTGAACTGCACAAATGGGAACTGTCCTTGAAAATATACCCTATGTTCCTGTAAACCCCGTGGTCACAACCTTCATTAGTCCCTGTCCTTCACCCACCTATCTCCTTCCCTGGTCCCACTCCAGCACTACACACAGCCTTCTAGTCCACTAATGCACCCATTAGTCAGTCTCTCTCTCTCTCTCTCTCTCTCTCTCTCTCTCTCTCTCTCTCTCTCTCTCTCTCTCCCCCCCCCCCTCTCTTCCCCCCCTTTCCCTTCTACTATTTCTCTCTTTTTCCCCTGCCTTTACCTCGCTCCTTTTCCACTGCCCTTCCCTTCCCCCACTTCCCCCCCCCCCCTCAATCTCCCGAGCACCTAGTAGCATTACCCCACCCTCAGCTCGTTCCTACATGCTTCATGCTTCCACGCACGCAGCACTACACATTCCCCCCAGCCCTACTCTGCTATCACTCCCCACCATAACCTCTTCTTTACCCTACCACACATACTGCCTCTCCCATCAGATGCAGTTGCTTGCCGACCTCTGTGTGTGAGTTGTGCTTGTGTGAATGTGGGTATGTGTTTTCTACCGTAGGAGGAGGCCTTCTGGGCAGAAGCTCAAATGTTATGCAGTTGTCTTATTATGCCTGTCTATGACTCAACATCTCCTCTAGATGGCAAGTAGCAATCTGTCCTTTTCATAATATTCTCGTTATTCCATCCTAGATTCTCCACTGTTTCATTACATTCCACGTGGCAGAGGTACCCTGTACCACTACACCAGTCATTTCCTTTCCTGTTCCACTTGCAAACAGAACGAGGGAAAAACAACTGTCTATATGCCTCCATATCAGCCCCAATTTTTCGTATCTTCACGGCCTTTACATGCAATGATGTAGAGGGCAATAGAGTCAATCTGAAGTCAGCTTCGAATTCCAGTTCTCTAAATTTTCTTAGTAGTGCTCCTTAAAAAGAACATCACTTCCCTCCAGGAATTCCATTTGAGTTCCCAAATTATCCCCATAAAACATGCATTCTGATTGAGCCCACTAGTAACAAATCTAGCACCCCTCCTCTGCTTCTTTTACTGTAATCTGATTTGGTATGGATCCCTAACACTCAAACATTATAGGTCACACTAGTGACCTATATGTGATCTCTTTTACATACAAATTACAATTTCTTAGAATTCTCCCAATAAACTGAAGTCGACTATTTGCTTTTCCTACCACAATCCTCACATGCCTGTTCCATTTCATATCGCTTTGCAATGTTATGCCAAGATATTAAAATGATATGACTGTGTTAATGTTATAACCAGGAATAACACAATAACCTTGTCAGTCTGGTTTATTAAATCACAAATCACTTTTTAACGATTATGTTAGCCAAGCGTCTACCCAGGCTCACACTCAGAAGTAATGCAGAATTAAAGTTTGGTTATACCAATGTCCGAATGTGCATGGTGGGGTGCACGTTCTGTAATTATTCCCAAGTCCAGTGAAGTTCAGTCTCTCCAAGTGAAGTCGCAAGACTTTCCGCCGAGCAGCCAGGTAACCTTGAGTGGTGCGGCGAGTCATCCACAAGCAGCTGGAACACGGCGTACTGCACTTCCCGATGAGAACTGTCGTTTGCGGCGGTGGCCGGGTTTATATAAGGCTTGCTAGTTACTGGAGCCGTCGGCTGGGGTCGCTGTTTTCCAGGGAAAACCAATCGCAATGTTTCCTGGCGTAGCCAATTGCTGTGTGCTGACAAACGCGTGCGCACGCGAAGGCAGCCAACGATGTATTTCTCGGCCACGTAAGGGAGCGTGCGTATGAAAACGGCCAGCAATGGAAGCAGCGGGCCACCCAGAGAAGTGCGGCCAGCGATGTATTCGGCGGCCGCGTATTGGAGCACGTTGTTCGGTGTTTGTTAGAAGTGGTGTATACCACAGTTAAGCAGGACACTACTAATGCTGTATCCAAACATCATGGGTTTGTTTCTCCTACTCATCCGCATTAACTTACATTTTGCTACATTTAGAGCTATGTGCTATTCATCACACCAACTATAAATTTTGTTCAAGTCATCTTGTATCCTCCTACAGTCACTGAACTTCGACACCCTACCATACATCACAGCATCATCAGTAAACAACGCTTCAACGATACAGATAGCCGTACTGTAGGTGCAACCACAACGGAGGGGTATCTGTTGAGAGGCCAGACAAATGTGTGGTTCCTCAAGAGGGGCAGCAGCTTTTTCAGTAGTTGCAGGGGCAACAGTCTGGATGATTGACTGATCTGGCCTTGTAACAATAACCAAAACGGCCTTGCTGTTGTGGTACTGCGAACGGCTGAAAGCAAGGGGAAACTACAGCCGTAATTTTTCCCGAGGGCATGCAGCTTTACTGTATGATTAAATGATGACTGCGTCCTCCTGGGTAAAATATTCCGGAGGTAAAATGGAATTAGTGAGGTTCAGTGGCAGGAGGAACAAGACTTTGGTCAGGTGAATACAGGGTTATAAATACAAAATCAAATAGGGGTAATGCAGGAGTAGGTTTAATAATGAATTAAAAAATAGGAATGTGGGTAAGCTACTACAAACAGCATAGTGAACGCATTATTGTGGCCAAGATAGACACGAAGCCCATGCCTACTACAATAGTACAAGTTTATATGCCAACTAGTTCTGCAGATGATGAAGAAATTGATGAAATGTATGATGAGATAAAAGAAATTATTCAGGTAGTGAAGGGAGACAAAAATTTTAACAGTCATGGGTGACTGGAATTCGACAGTAGGAAAAGGAAGAGAAGGAAACGTAGTAGGTGAATATGGACAGGGGCTAAGAAATGAAATGGTAGAATTTTGCACAGAGCATAACTTAATCATAGCTAACACTTGGTTCAAGAATCATGAAAGAAGGTTGTATACATGGAAGAACCCTGGAGATACTAGAAAGTTTCAGATAGATTATATAATGGTAAGACAGAGATTTAGGAACCAGATTTTAAATTGTAAGACATTTCCAGGGGCATATGTGGACTCTGACCACAATCTATTGGTTATGAACTGTAGATTAAAACTGAAGTAACTGCAAAAAGGTGGGAATTTAAGGAGATGGGACCTGGATAAACTGAAAGAACCAGAGGTTGTACAGAGTTCAGGGAGAGCATAAGGGAACAATTGACAGGAATGGAGGAAGGAAATACAGTAGAAGAAGAATGGGTAGCTTTGAGGAATGAAATAGTGAAGGCAGCAGAGGATCAAGTAGGTAAAAAGGCGAGGGCTAGTAGAAATCCTTGGGTAACAGAAGAAATACTGAATTTAATTGGTGAAAGGAGAAAATATAAAAATGCAGTAAATGAAGCAGGCAAAAAGGAATACAAACATCTCAAAAATGAGATCGACAGGCAGTGAAAAATGGCTAAGCAGGGATGGCTAGAGGACAAATGTAAGGATGTAGAGGCTTATCTCACTAGGGGTAAGATAGATACTGCCTACAGGAAAATTAAAGAGACCTTTCGAGAAAAGAGAACCACTTGTGTGAATATCAAGAGCTCAGATGGAAACCCAGTCCTAATGAAAGAAGGGAAAGCAGAAAGGTGGAAGGAGTATATAGAGGGTCTATACAGGGGCGATGTTCTTGAGGACAATATTATGGAAATGGAAGAGGATGTAGATGAAGATGAAATGGGAGTTATGATACTGCGTGAAGAGTTTGACAGAGCACTGAACGACCTAAGTCGAAACAAGGCCCCGGGAGTAGACAACATTCCATTAGAACTACTGACGGCCTTGGGAGAGCCAGTCCTGACAAAACTCTACCATCTGGTGAGCAAGATGTATGAGACAGGCAACATTCCCTCAGACTTCAAAAAGAATATAATAATTCCAATCCCAAAGAAAGCAGGTGCTGACAGATGTGAAAATTACCGAACTATCAGTTTAATAAGACACAGCTGCAAAATACTAATGCGAATTCTTTACAGACGAATGGAAAAACTGGTAGAAGCCGACCTCGAGGAAGATCAGTTTGGATACCGTAGAAATGTTGGAACACGTGAGGCAATACTGACCCTACGACTGATCTTAGAAGAAAGATTAAGGAAAGGCAAACCTACATTTCTAGCATTTGTAGACTTGGAGAAAGCTTTTGACAATGTTGACTGGAATACTCTCTTTCAAATTCTGAAGGTGGCAGGAGTAAAATACAGGGAGCACAAGGCTATTTACAAATTGTACAGAAAGCAGATGGCAGTTATAAGAGACGACGGACATGAAAGGGAAGCAGTGGTTGGGAAGGGAGTGAGACAGGGTTCTATCCTCTCCCCGATGCTATTCAATCTGTATATTGAGCAAGCAGTAAAGGAAACAAAAGAAAAGTTCGGAGTAGGTATTAAAATCCATGGAGAAGAAATAAAAACTTTGTGGTTTGCCGATGACATTGTAATTCTGTCAGAGACAGCAAATGACTTGGAAGAGCAGCTGAACGGAATGGCCAGTGTCTTGAAAGGAGGATATAAGATGAACATCAACAAAAGCAAAACGAGGATAATGGAATGTAGTCGAAATAAATCGGGTGATGCTGAGGGAATTAGATTAGGAAATGAGACACTTAAAGTAGTAAAGGAGTTTTGCTATTTGGGGAGCAAAATAACTGATGATGGGTGAAGTAGAGAGGATATAAAATGTAGACTGGCAATGGCAAGGAAAGCGTTTCTGAAGAAGAAAAATTTGTTAACATCGAGTATAGATTTAAGTGTCAGGAAGTCATTTCTGAAAGTATTTGTATGGAGTGTAGCCATGTATGGAAGTGAAACATGGACGGTAAATAGTTTGGACAAGAAGAGAATAGAAGCTTTCGAAATGTGGTGCTACAGAAGAATGCTGAAGATTAGATGGGTAGATCATATAACTAATGAGGAGGTATTGAATAGAATTGGGGAGAAGAGGAGTTTGTGGCACAACTTGACTGGAAGAAGGGATCGGTTGGTAGGACATGTTCTGAGGCATCAAGGGATCACCAATTTAATACTGGAGGGCGACGTGGAGGATAAAAATCGTAGAGGGAGACCAAGAGATGAATACACTAAGCAGATTCAGAAGGATGTAGGCTGCAGTAGGTACTGGGAGATGAAGAGGCTTGCACAGGACAGAGTAGCATGGAGAGCTGCATCAAACCAGTCTCAGAACTGAAGACCACAACAACAACATGTCTTCTTCTGTGGGCCTAATCCGGCATTTCCCACTGGGTTGCATGTACTTTAGCAAGACCTGCTCAGCTTGTTCATAAACTTGAAGAACTTCTGCAAAGTATTTCTTCTTCAAACAGGACTTTCCAGTGACAGTAAATGCTGACAGTACGAAGTCTCCTATAGTAAGTTTCAAGCATTCTTCACTATCAACAGTACACGTCGAATTGTGTCCATTTTCATGGTTATGAAGTGATATCACTCTTGCAACCTCTTGGGCAGATGTAGCAGAAACCCTTATAACTCCCTCTTTAACTGCTATACTGCAATGGAGTTTGTGCAATCCTGGAATAGGCTGTACGCCTTTCCAACAATTATCCAACATAGCCACTGCTGAATTAATTTCTTCAGATGATAAGTAGAGGGTCATAAGCCCTTTCAGTTTCTCCTTGACGCACTTGTAAATATCATGGGGAGTGTTAATAATAACCCTCCATGATTTTACAGTTCTCCACACTCTTATTTTCATGGTACCACCAATGCCATCAACTCCACCTTTACTGTGAAAACTGGCAAAAAAAATCCAGTCACCAGTAATGCCAAAGTCAGCTTGTAAATATGTAACATTTAATAATGTGAAGCGATTCTTGAATTGCGCTGTGCAACCATTGGAGAAAATCTTGACTCTTTAGGTCCTGAAAAAGCAGCTTAAGCACTGTCCAAACTGAATATTTATTGTGGGACAAGTCATCGCTAACAATGGCGTAGCTGCGTATGGTGCCATTGTTAATCCAGGCCACAGCTGTAAATATAGTTGTCTGCTGTTGGTGCCAGTGAGCACTCTGGATATCATCCTGACAAACAGAAGCATAATTTTCAGCATAGTCAACCTGCAAAACCAAATCGTGATTACTGAAATTTACTTTTGCATCCTCAAAGTACTGTGATTGCTTCTTCTTAACATAACAGTGCAGTTTGAAACCCAGAAGCTGTTTCTCTATTTCTTTAATGGCATTCAAAACTGTCCCAAATGTTTCTATACGCTGAGGGCGACCTCCAACATCTTTCCATTGAGTCCATTCAAACTCATTGTTCAGTACTACTTCATCAACAAGGCTCTTCACATTTAAAGTGTTACACTTTTCGCAGGCACTGGACATACACTTATAATTTTCTGTGTCACAAACAAGAATGCTAACTAAATCTTGTGCTCTAATTGGAAATGTATTGGTTTCCCTTGCAACACTTTCAACCAAATACTGTACGTTTGCGTGGTATTGACAAATACACGCATTATGTGGCATAAATGATACGGGTATACAAAAGGTGGACGAAGAGAGAAGAATTTTGATTTTTCTATCTGACACTCTGGATATTCAGGAATAACTTGTTCATATGCTTCAGATATTCTCATTATCATATAGCACTTCTGTCTGTTCTCGTTCTCCAGTTTCCGGGTTCTTGACACTAACCACTACTTTTCTTCCTGGTTCTTTTCGGCTTATGTCGTCACGAAGGTAGAAGTTCTTAGTTTTATTTTCTGTATCTGCACTGAGAAACTTACTCCCTTTCTTGTAAATATCTTTTTTAAGTTTATTTGCACCTTCAGGCAGCTCATTGTTAAACAGCTTTGCCACTACATCCTTTCGTTTCCTTGGGCTGCATGGTAAGCTTTTCTTCACCTTATTTACCGCCTTCCCAAGTGATCTTTTGGAACTATGAGTTAGAGGGTGACAAAATGCAAGCTGAAGTGGGACTTCGAGAAGAAATTTTGTTCTTTTCTCAATGCCTCCTTTGTCTTTCCATATCTTGCATACGTTTAAGTTTCTTTTGATCATCCTGCAAGGCAGCTTTATTTTTTTCTCTCCGTAACTAATCTCTTTTGCATTCCTTTTTTAACATAGCCTGATACTGAATTGGAGATTGCTTCAGTTTTTCCCTAAACTTGCAGCACCTTTCAGTGGATGACATGCTTGTCCTACAATAAATTACAACAATAATACTTCCAGCTGGTTGATAATAATAACAATCACAACAATAACAATAATTGTGTGTGTTGTTACAGTAAAATTTCCTTGTTACAAAGTTCTGGTATCACCGTAACAGCTCTAACATTTTGACATGTCACACCCGAAATGCGTTTCTTGACATAAGAGTGTTCCTACAAAAAATATTATAATTCAAAGTTGTAGCCCATGTAACTAACCTCACTTTCACAAACTTTCAACTAAACATAACATGAAACTAAACTGATAAACAAATAATGTCTATTTGTGTTGCGGGTGTGACAGAAATTATGTATTTTTTTTTTTTTTTTTTTTTTTTAAGATTCAGCACTTCTTTGCCTGTATTATAAATGTAAAACCACAGTTACTGCTTCACAATTATCCAGAGAGTATATACACAACACATGGACACTCGACTTCAAAGACACTAGTCTGCAGGGCTGCCAACATTTCACATTAAAGTTTACAATTTTTTTCCCTGACACCAAGAGTAAGTTTGTAACTGTTTTACACCTTTCAGGCCAGGATATAATGAACCCTGGGATTAGTTTCTGCTTCCTTGACCTTTTGGCTACAGAAGAATATGCCACACTTTAAGATCTTTTAAACTTTATTTTTTATGATGAAAGGTCCTTTCACATGGAAAGACCCTGAATTAAATTAGGTGACACTGAGAAAATTACATTCGGCACTCGGAAATCAGACACTTACAGTAGCAGATGATTTTTGCTATTTGGGCAGCAAAATGACTGATGATGGTCAAAGTAGAGAGGATATAAAATGTCGACAGGCAACGAAAACAATTCTGAAGAGGAATTTGTTAACATCGAGTATAGGCTTAAATGTGAGGGTGTCTTTTCTAAACGTATTTGTATGGAGTGTAGCCATGAACGGAAGTGAATCATGGATGATAAGCAGTTTGGATAGGAGGAGAATATAAACTTTTGAAATGTGGTGCTAAGGAAGAATGCTGAATATTAGATTGGTAGATCATATAACTAATGAGAAAGTAATGAATACAATTGGGGAGAAGAGGAATTTGTAGTACAACTTGACTACAGGCAGGGATTGGTTGGTAGACCACGTTCAGATGCATCAAGGGATCACCAATCTAATATTAATATTGATGGGAAGTGTGGAAGGTAAAAACCGTTGAGGGAGAACAACACATAACTACACTAAGTAGATTCAGAAGGATCTAGGTGTCAGTAGTTATTCAGAAATGAAGAGGCTTGCGCAGGGTACAGCAGCATGGAGAGCTGCATCAAACCAGTCTTTGGGCTGAATACCACGAGTGCTAAGTGTCAATACGCTTTCTAGTACCTCAAAATTTGAATTACAAATACGTATATTCGGTTTGAAAAGGGCTGTACAACAGACAGCATCAAACAGCAGCGCAAGAGAAAAATATCCATCATAATGAACTCAGTATTGTCAATTCGTAGGGTGTCATTATTGTTCTACAAATAGCAGGACTTTTCTTGACTTCTCTACTTGAAACACGAAGTAGAACTTTGCAAAGAGTGCATCCAGATCAAGGCAATCAATGTTGGTCCTCAATCAACAAAGTGAACAGTGGATCAGATTTTCTTACTAACATCTACAATACATCAAACATTGCACTGTTTAAAAACAAACGGCTTGTGAATAAAGTAAAAAGTTACTTACCATCTTCCAAGCTGTATTGATAACAGGGTACGGGGTCAATCGATAACTTGTAACCAGCAAATTCAGGATCAAGTAAATCCCTACTAGGCCTCAATTCAATCATAACGCTACACAAATGTTTACTTCACATGAAGTCCGAAGACCGAAACAGAAACGAATCTCACTTAGTCGCAATCGACTGATATCGGCTATCGGTATATCACTCACAATCGCAGTACTTGCGAGGTGCGTTTCGATTACCACACATCTAAACTCTGTGAAGTAAATCACCAAACAGGTAGAAAACAGTGCATGGAGTAAAAATACAACGGTTTAGACTGCGAAACCAATGTATCAATGATGATTACACACTTATTTATTTGTAAATCACACTGCGAACTTAACGAGCAAATGATTACGAGACGACTAGCGTTCGGCCGAAATCGATGTGTTAAATATAGCATGCACCAAACGAAGACACGTTGGGGTCAATATGTTACCGCAAAGTTGATTTGACGTTCAAGTTCGTTGGATTCGCCAACTCGCAGCCAAATTATCACCTTTGATTCTAACGTAGACCTCGGGCTAAGTCTGTCACCAAAATGGACTCATACGAAAATTCCCTGCAATGGTTTGCGCGTGTTGCGATCAAACGAAGAGTGAAAACAATGTCACAAGAAACTGACGAGAGCGAGATACGAACTCGTGTGTGGATCACGTAACATGATTTCGTTCATTAACTTAATTTAGTCTAATTTATTTCTGTCTATGTATATCTTCTTTTACAACGGCATTAGACACGCTATTTTCCAAGTTTCATGCAGAATAGACCAAATTGCTTTATAATTTACCATTGATAGAGAAAAAAATGTCTTCAAAATAATGATAATGAGAACCGATAATCAATATTGACCAGAAGCTGTAGATACGGCAGAACACAGAGAACATTTTTTATTTTACGTTTTTTTTTTTTGGTACCTCCATACGTAACAATGACAAGCGCTAATAGTTGCATATTAATTTACGCACAATCTTACAGCCATAAGGAGAGTAAACAAATTTATATATGATTGCCATACTGAATAAAAATCGAAAACATTTACACAGATTGAAATACTATTGCTCATATTTCCTTTAACACACAGCAACACACAACACAGTCTACCACTTAAACTACACGTTCTCTTGTTCTGTATTTTCAGCACTACATTTGGTCATCTTTGTTGTGAAGTGTTATGTGTCGTTTAGGCAAACATTTCACACTCCTTGTGTTTTACAAGGAAAGATGATCGTGACAGAATAATATTAGGTAGGTAAGTTGCAGAACATATACTGTGCGCGGGGGTTTGTTTTCTTAAATGCAGACATTAAATGCGAGGTAGGGAATACGAGAAAATGAGGTGACCACAAATAAACGGCTTCACCTGTTGTGGGTGGGGCTTTACGTTGTGGCGTCGCAGCTTGTTGGTGGTTTGACCATCAATGAGCAAGCGCACTCTCCAAGAATGATAACAAAAGACAGGATGGTTTTCAAGTTTTGTAACGGTTTTGTCAAGTTGAGCCTTCGAAGGGTATATCATATAAAAGTGTGTTCTATTCAATTTCACGACTCACACTAATGATCTGTACACCCATTTGAGGAAATCTATGTTTGTAAAAGAAATGATAATTGGATCCTCTTATCGCCTCAAGACTCCTATCCTGATATAACTGTAATCTTCGGAGAAAACCTCAGTTTCCCAATCATATTGTAATCATCAATGGAGACTTATATCATCCAACAATTAATTGGGAAAATTACAATTTCATTAGTGGTGGGCGTGATAAGACACCCTGTGAAACTTTACTAAATGTCTTTTCTCAAAACTACCTAGAACAGATAGCAACTCCGCTCATGATGAGAATATATTGGATCTGATGGCAGCAAATACATCTGACCTCTTTGAGGACGTCCACATAAAAACTGGCATCCGTGACCATGATGCGGCTGTGGCAACAGTGACAACTAAAGCAAGCTGAAAGATATTTAGATTCAGTAACTAGATAAAAAAAATCAGTAGTGTTGTGGGAGTCGACAGAAGATCACCTGTAAATGCATAAGAAACGCAGCATTATTCTGCGGCGACAAGTGCACAGACGATCTGCTTTACTCTTTGATTTTTATTAGTATTCTTTGTATTGACTCGTTTTGAGTTGATTGGTGTTCGAGCTTGAGAAAAAATAAAAAGTTATTGCTTGACTACTACATTGCATCTCTTCAGCAGACGGAAATAAGTGGTAGTTGACCAAAGTGTTGACCCCGGCGTGATTGAATTCCGTTTTTGAAGAGCAAATGCAGCACTGATCTGTATCGTCTATCGCAGAGTCTGAGCATCCGCTCAACTCAGAGCATTAGAGGCACCCTAGGACGAGGTTCTCTGCCTACATACGATGACAGACAGGAAGTGATGCGACATGTAGCAAACTGCGAATCCGTGCCGTATGCGCAGACAGTTAAGCACAACATGGTCTGTCACATCAGGACTACACCCGGTCAACCAGTATCTCAGCGCTCACGCCGGTTAGCTCCTGATCGTTTCACTGCAGCAAAGACAGAATTCGAAGAACTCTCGCGCTCGGGAGTCATCCATAGACCTGACAGCCCGTGGTTATCACCACTTCATCTAGTAAAGAAGAAATATGGGGCCGGGAGACCATGTGGAGACTACCAAGCACTCAATACCCGTAGTATTCCCGACCGCTATCCGATTCCACATATTAATGATTTTACGCATGCGCTGACAAGCGCGACCATTTTTAGTGTCATTGATGGCCAGAAAGCACATCACCAGATACCAGTAGCTCCTGCTGATATACCGGAGACAGCTGTCACAACACCATTCGTCTTATTTCAATACCTCCGTATGCCATTTGGTTTGAAAAATGCGGCACAAACTTGGCAACGGTTTATCGACGAAGTACTAAGAGGTTTACCGTACTGCTTCGCATACCTCGATGATATCCTGGTCTTTTCAGCATCTGAGAAATTGCACGAGCTGCATTTAAAAACTGTTTACCAACACATTGATGCATATGGCATTTCGGTCAACGAATCAAAGTGTTTACTTCAGGGACGTCAGGTGCCATCCTTGGGATACTCAGTGACAGCAGCCGACATCAGCCCACTGCAAGATAAACTTGCTATTATCGAAGAGATGGCTCGCTCTGTTGATTATCAACTGAGCCAGTTCCTCCGAGCAGTTAATTTCTACAGACAACATCTGCCTAATGCGGCGGCCATCCAGGCACCTTTGACTTCAGCATTAGCCAGCAAGGTTGCAGTGAGCAAATGACCTTTGCAGTGGACACCAGAGATGTTGATGGCATTCGATAAGACCAAGGCATGTCTACGTCAGACAATCATGTTGACACACCCAGTTCCTCAGGCGCGATTGGCAATTGTGGATGCTATCAGCAAGCTATTGATGCAGCTCTACATCAGCATGTCGAAGGCCACTGGCAGCCCCTGGGCTGTGAAATGGAGTGCTTACAATAGGGAATTGATGGCAATTTATCAAGCTGTCAGGCATTTCCAGCCACAAGTGGAAACCAGGACATTTCCACAGACCACAAACCAATTACTTTCGCCTTCAGTAGGAACAAGGATGGCTGCTCACCACGACAATTTAGACAACTTGAATTCATCACCCAATTCACAACAGACCTGCAGCATATAATAGGAGCTGAGAACGTCATGGCGGATTTCCTGTTTCGGTTGGAATCAATCTCTCAGGCTATTGACTACAAGGAGCTGGCTGCTGCGCAAGAGACAGACCAACAACTCCAGGTTATGTCTGAGGCAAATACAATCTGCTGATGAACGTTTGCGAGTTTGGTGCAATGTATCACAGGGAAAACCGAGACCTTTTGTACCTAAGAAATTGCGACGGCAATTATTTGACAGTTTCCATGGGCTGGCTCATCCGAGAATAAACGCCAGTGTCAAGCTGATAATGGGCTGATTTGTGTGGCGCAACATAAAGAAGGACTGCCATAGTTGGGCAAAAACGTGCTTAGATTGTCAGAGGACCAAAGTTTGATGACACGTGCACAAAGTGGTGGGAGACTTCCCACTTACGATGCAACGTTTCACACATGTGCACATGGACATTGTGGGACCTCTATTGCCGTTGGAAGGATACCATTACCACCTTACTGCAGTGGACCGCTTCACCAGATGGGCGGAGGCGGTTCAATTATCGGACATTTCCGAGGAAACGGTGGCACGGGTATTTCTTTCGTCATGGATCGCACATTTCGGCTGCCCTTTACATGTCACCACAGACCAGGGGCGTCAATTCGAATCGACACTGTCCTCATAATTGGCCAACCTCTGTGGTTTTTACCACCATCGTACCTCAGCTTACTACCCAGCAAGCAATGGAATGGTGGAACACTGGCACAGAACGTCTAAAGCTGTTTTAATGTGCCACGCACAGTCTTGGTCATCAGCATTGCCACTGGTTTTGTTGGGCTTTCATACAGCACTAAAAGCAGATTTAGGAGCATCCACTGCAGAATTGGTTTATGGTGAACCCTTGAGACTGCCCACAGAATTCTTCACCGATCAAACTGGGGCACGACTGACTGAATTGCCTTATGTGCTACAAATGGTGCAAGAGCATATGGCCCATCATCCACTGTCTCAAGACATGGGGCAATAACAACGTTTGTGCAAAAAGACATACGCTCGTGTTCACATGTGATGCTACGGACGGACACCGTCAAGTCACTGCTGCAGCCCCCCATATTCTGGGCCCTACAGGGTTCTCTTCCACGATGAACATACCGTACATATAGATCAAAATGGGAAGACCCAAGTGGTATCGTTGGAACGCGTCAAACCTACACATACGAGGGGGGACCCAAAAGAAACCGGACTCCGAGGGCGCTGCCACTCGTAGACGTAGTGCAGCGTTCTCACGCTAGATGGTGTTAGTAAAGACCTTCATGAAACAGCTGTGCAGACGGCGTCAGTGTAGAACTGAACATGCAAGTGTGGTATTGTGTTTCTCTGACTGTTGGCGGGTTACCTCTGTGAAGTCGTTATGGCAACTTTAAAAGAACAAAGCGTGTGTGTGAAATTTTGTTTCCTGCTTAAAATTACTGCAACGGAGACACATCAAATGCTTCAGGAAGCTTTCTAGGAGGACGCTATGAGCCGCACACAGATTTTCGAGTGGTTTGGGCTCTTTAAACGTGGTGAGATGTGTGTTGAAGACCAAGCTCGTCTGGACGCCCTTCAACATCGCGAAATGAGAACATTGAAAAGGTCAGCCAAAAGATCAACGAGGATCGTCGCCAAACGATCGACCAAATTTCGGCAGACAGGAATCAGTTGGAGCTCGTGCCAGCGGATTTTGAGTGAGGATTTGCACATGAGATGTGTTGCTGCTAAATTTGTTCTGCACCTTCGCACACAGGAGCAAAAAACCATCCGCATGAATGTGTGTCAGGACTTGAAAACAGAGATTGCACGTGATCCAAACTTCTTGAACAAAGTCATTACAGGGGATGAGACTTGATGTTACCGTTATGACCAACGAGTTAAAATTTCATAGAGTGGCTATAGGTCCGCCATGTCTGAAGCAAATTTAAGTTCCATCCGCCATGTTTTCTTTAGTCAAGGCATTCGTCTGCTGTGTCCCGCCCCCTTGTAACTGCGTTTGACTTACTTGAAATAGCCCATACTAGCTTTATTTTTTCTAAAACAAGCAATAGACAGCAGTGATTTCAGTGTACACTGACAGCAAAAAGGGATGTTTTTGTCGAAATATGGCTAAACTTTTCGATGTAGATAACACTACAAGACAACTCAAATAAGTCTGTCCATCCACTATAACGTTACTTGTTGCCCATAAATTAATGCAATTAGCGCAGGTACCACCAGAATATTACGGTGAAACTTCTAAACATGCTGTGGTTAACTATTAGAAACAGTAACGGGTGCAGAAATGCGATATTTTTGTCGCTATTTCAAAGTAAAGAGTCAAAGCCTCAAAAACCAGTACACTGTGAACGAGAATATTATTTGAAATATGTGTTACAAGTAGTTAACACAAGCATAGTAATTCAATAATAATAATAATAATAATAATCTACAAGAAAAGTAAAATAATTTATTTACATTTAATTTTTACAATGTTTTAACTGACATTCGTATTTCTTCAGTCTTTTCACTGACCTTTAAACAAAATAAGCTTCATGTATAGTTGTCTCACAACTTTACCTCTCTGCTCAGATGATTTTGATTTGCATAAGTGATTTATTCGACATACAAAATAATGTTTGAGCAGCAGTTTTATCAGTTTAACATAATGGGTTTCTTCACCAAATTCAGTTTCTGTAAAAAGATGTTCATTGTTTATAAATAAGGAGCCTCTCACCAATTGCAACACTTCTGTCTGGAACCTCAACAAAACGTTTTTCTGACATTTCAGGATTATGTCCTCATTATTTCTGAAAACCTTCTCAGCAACATTACAAAGTTTAACAACATCATTAGCTGGATTGATTAAACTGGTTTTCACATCTTTCACTGCAATCAATCCAGTTCTTTTAGCCTCAATACAAGCAAAAATAACTTCTAAGCAGTCAGTACAGTTAATTTTGTTTGGCACCTGTCTCACTATACTTCCAGCTATGTACTCAATGACATATTCTGAGTACATACTCAGTGAGGCATAATCTGGCACATAATCATGGTCTACAGCTGCAGGGCTTACCTTAGCAAAAGGAAGTGATGGAACGGTAGCAGGAGGTAGCATAATAGTATTTGATTCTTGGCAATTGCCATTTTGAGAACCTTCTATCTGTGCAATTAAGCATTTCCTGTATGCTGATCTAAACTGCACAGCGTTTGGGTTATTTCTGTTTCCTCCTCTACTATGAATGCTGGAGAAAAATAATTCCATGTTATCTTGACTTGTTCTACGGGTCAAAATATAATTGAGCTCTGCATTTTCTTTCCAAACGTACAGTTCTGCAATTTGCCTTATGCTCATTAAATTCAGCATAAGTCCATACAACGGCATTTTTCTGTTAGACAGAATAACAGGACTTCCATCAGAAAGCTTTAAAGACTTGTTAATGCCTAAATCTTTGGAGAAAAACATGGCATTTGCAACAGAATTGCTAAGGGTTTGTGCTGCCAAAGCCACTTTCATTTTTTGAGTATGGTACAGAATGTGCTGCCTCCTAAGTTTGTTTGCAGCATGCAAACCTTCCCTTTCATGCAAGTCAACTAACTTTTTAAAATATTCCCATTTAATTATGTTATCACTGCCTGAAATGGTACCATCTAACAAAATATTCTTTTCTGCAAGTAAATTACGTGCCAGCTTTACCATGTGAGCTGTGTCAAACATGCAAAATACCCTCATATCATTATTTGAAGGGTGGGAAAACCAACACTGTGCTCCCTGTTCATCACATCTGATCCCTAAATTTGCCATTAAAGATCTATTTGTGGCAGTACCATCGCAAACCACAGTTACTATAGTAACATCAGTGTCTTCAACTTTTCGGAGATACTGTTGTACCAAATTTAGCTTTACAGTAGAAGATAGGGAGTGAACTAAACAATAACCCACAGGAATTTTCCAATTTCTGTTTAGTGCTGTGACCATGAACACAAGAGCCTCTTTTGCTGCCTCGCTATCATCACTTTCTATGCCACCCTCCCCAAAATCAACATAGCCTCTTATTTTTTCCCCATCCCAAACAAGGTCCTTCTTAATAGCCATCTCATCATACATCAATGTTGCAAAAATTTGGGTTGTGCTATTCTCAACTTCAGAGGCAATTTTAGTGAAACCCTCCTCAGTAAAACCTGGATGGCCACCCACTGACATTGCCCAACGGCGAAGTGTTCTTGGGTGGGGTAATTTCACAAATTTTCGTAAGTAGCTGTATGCCTTGGCAGAATAAAAGTGTAGGGTCAGGACAAATTTCCTTATTTGCTGAGAATAATGGCATACTTTAGCACTGCACTGAAGTTCCAATAGCTCCTTCAACAAGCCAACTACATGTTCACTATTTAACATATCAGAAACTGAACTACATAGCCGTCTTCTCAAACCAGCAACTAAAGTCTATAACTGCACTATTCTTCTTTTGTGTCGTACACTAAGTTACTTCATTTGCTTTATCCGCTTCTTTAGTCGCACATTCTCAGCTTGTACTCTGTTATATTGTGTTTTCAACTTCTTAGGGCTTGGTAGACAGTAATTGTGGTCAGCAGAAACAGATGTGGGTCTGACAGGCACTGAAAGAATGCAGTTACATCATAAGTTTATAACAGAGTTACACCATAAGATTATAATAGAAAGTGTGTAATTCAAAGTAATAAGAACATGGAGTAAAATTAAATTATTGACTTACTTTGTGCTAATAATGTCACTGTAACAGCACTATCTTGCAAATTGTCGAAAGATCGCCTTCTGGGTTGTGGTCGTAATACTTTATCTTGCTTTTGTAAATGTGGTGGAAAGTTAAAGATAGTAGGTACTGCTTTTGACAAAAGGCGCCTCTGGACATTTGTGTGGTACATATATTTCTCTTCAAAATGAGCTGAACAGAGGTAACTGGCTGTAGTAGGAAACCAGTTTTCTCGCTTCATATTTATAACCCATCTTTTTGTAATTTCCTTATCTCTTAAAGGAAATTTGTAATCAACGATAAATAAATTACTTTCCTGCATTTGTCTTAAGCATAATTACAGTTCCAATGCAAATGACTCTTTAATAAACATTAAAAAACGTGTATCGTATTTCGGTACTAATATACTTACTTATAATATGAAATATTTGTTGTTTTATCGCTGCGATTTGTGCAGTTGAACGCTGAACACACTGCAGGCATGTTGACTTTATATTTTGTAACAAAAAAGTCAACTAGAAAAGTTAAATATTGCAGTAATATCACAACAGCTGACACACTTCCAACACAATTCACAAACAACAGTAACGCTTTCCTAATGTTTTGACTAAGGAGAACATGGCGGCCGAGTTAGCGTTGGTTGCCGCTAGGAGCGCTGTAACTAGTATCTCAGCCACTCTATGAAGTTATGACCCAGAAACCAAGCAAGCATCAAGCCAGTGGAGGACTCCTAACTCTCCCAGACGAAAAAAAGCAAGGCAAGTGAGGTCAAATGTGAAGACGATGATCATTGTCTTCTTTGATGCTCGTGGAATTGTGCATCGGGAATTCGTACCCCCTGGCCAAACTGTTAACCAGCACTTTTACTTGAATGTTTTAAGGCATCTGCGAGAGGATGTGAGGAGGAAACGCCCGGAACTTTGCCGTTCAGGTGACTGGTTTCTGCATCACAACAACGCTCCAGCACACACGGCCTTAGGAGTGACCCACTATTTGGCATCTCAGAGGTGGTCTGTCGTTCCCCACACTCCATATTCGCCGGAGCTAGCCCCGTGCGACTTTTTCCTATTTCCATGAATGAAAAAAACGCTAAAGGGGGAGCGTTATGACGATGTGAGGCGGTAAAAACAGTTTCGCAAAGGGCACTGGACAATATCAAACTTGAAGAGTTCCAAACATGCTTCCAACTGTGAGAAAAGAGACTTAATGAGTGCATTGCATGTAATGGAGAGTGTTTTGAAGGTGACTGAAGTAATTTTGTAAAAGGGTTCATCAATAAATTTTTTATGACAACAATCCGGTTTCTTTTGGGTTCCCCCTCGTATGTTACCAACAGAAGAAGATGTACACGCTAAACACGACGTGTCAACTTTCACACTACAGGACACGAATGACACTGTCTCGGTGACACAAGAGGAAATAGAACTGTCACTGCCAGCACCAGAGGTTGAAGAAGTTCAAGCAGTGCCTTCAGTACACACGAGAGCTGGACATTAGGTGAAATATAAATACCCCTACATTCCCAGAGCTCCTACATACCGTGGGGGGGGGGGGGGGGGCCTGTATGGGAGTCACCAGAAGAACACCTGTGAATGCACAAGAAACGCAGCATTATTCTGCGGCGACAAGCACACAGACGATCTGCTTTATTCTTTGATTTTTATTAGTATTCTCTGTATTGACTTGTGTTTTGAGTTGATTGGTGTTCAAGCTTGAGAAAAAATAAAAAGTTATTGCTTGACTACTACACTCCTGGAAATGGAAAAAAGAACACATTGACACCGGTGTGTCAGACCCACCATACTTGCTCCGGACACTGCGAGAGGGCTGTACAAGCAATGATCACACGCACGGCACAGCGGACACACCAGGAACCGCGGTGTTGGCCGTCGAATGGCGCTAGCTGCGCAGCATTTGTGCACCGCCGCCATCAGTGTCAGCCAGTTTGCCGTGGCATACGGAGCTCCATCGCAGTCTTTAACACTGGTAGCATGCCGCGACAGCGTGGACGTGAACCGTATGTGCAGTTGACGGACTTTGAGCGAGGGCGTATAGTGGGCATGCGGGAGGCCGGGTGGACGTACCGCCGAATTGCTCAACACGTGGGGCGTGAGGTCTCCACAGTACATCGATGTTGTCGCCAGTGGTCGGCGGAAGGTGCACGTGCCCGTCGACCTGGGACCGGACCGCAGCGACGCACGGATGCACGCCAAGACCGTAGGATCCTATGCAGTGCCGTAGGGGACCGCACCACCACTTCCCAGCAAATTAGGGGCACTGTTGCTCCTGGGGTATCGGCGAGGACCATTCGCAACCGTCTCTATGAAGCTGGGCTACGGTCCCGCACACCGTTAGGCCGTCTTCCGTTCACGCCCCAACATCGTGCAGCCCGCCTCCAGTGGTGTCGCGACAGGCGTGAATGGAGGAATGAATGGAGACGTGTCGTCTTCAGCGATGAGAGTCGCTTCTGCCTTGGTGCCAATGATGGTCGTATGCGTGTTTGGCGCCGTGCAGGTGAGCGCCACAATCAGGACTGCATACGACCGAGGCACACAGGGCCAACACCCGGCATCATGGTGTGGGGAGCAATCTCCTACACTGGCCATACACCACTGGTGATCGTCGAGGGGACACTGAATAGTGCACGGTACATCCAAACCGTCATCGAACCCATCGTTCTACCATTCCTAGACCGGCAAGGAAACTTGCTGTTCCAACAGGACAATGCACGTCCGCATGTATCCCGTGCCACCCAACGTGCTCTAGAAGGTGTAAGTCAACTACCCTGGCCAGCAAGATCTCCGGATCTGTCCCCCATTGAGCATGTTTGGGACTGGATGAAGCGTCGTCTCACGCGGTCTGCACGTCCAGCACGAACGCTGGTCCAACTGAGGCGCCAGGTGGAAATGGCATGGCAAGCCGTTCCACAGGACTACATCCAGCATCTCTACGATCGTCTCCATGAGCAGCCTGCATTGCTGCGAAAGGTGGATATACACTGTACTAGTGCCGACATTGTGCATGCTCTGTTGCCTGTGTCTATGTGCCTGTGGTTCTGTCAGTGTGATCATGTGATGTATCTGACCCCAGGAATGTGTCAATAAAGTTTCCCCTTCCTGGGACAATGAATTCACGGTGTTCTTATTTCAATTTCCAGGAGTGTACATTGCATCTCTTCAGCAGATGGAGATAAGCTGTAGTTGACCAAAGTGTCTTATCTCAGTGAGGAACTTGAAACTTCCAGCACAGGTCAAGAGCGTGTAGAGGAACTCTGGCTCAAGATTAAACAAATACTTGACCATGCACTAGACAGATATGTACCCAAGAACAGTACATAATGTGAGGGAACCTCCCTGGTATACAGTCACTGTAAAGAAACTTCTAAGGAGACAGAGATTACTGTATAACAGGTGTAAAGCAAAGTGTAGGGCTATAGATAGAGAGATGCTGAATGAAATGTGTTAGGCTGCCAGGAGAGCAACGCATGATGCCTTCAATGACTACCATAGCAAAATATTGTCTGATGACATTTCTCAAAATCCAAAGAAATTCTGGTTGTATATAATGGCTGTTAGGGGCACTAATGTTAGTGGCCACCCCTACTGAAGGAGACAGGAACTGAAATTGAGGGTAGCAAAGCAAAAGCTGAACTCCATTTTCAAATGTTCCTCTACAAATGAAAATCAGGAGAATCGCCCCAGTCTAATCCTTGTACTACTGAAAAGATGAATGAAACAAGTATTAGTGTCAGTGGTGTTGAGAAATAGCTGAAATCGTTAAAACTGAACAAAGCTCAAAGCCCCGATAGAATCCTGCCAGTGGACTGAGTGAAGCAAGATGGTGCATACTGAAATGTGTGGTGACACAACGCTCGTACATAAGCAAAAATTAAACAGTGCATTGTTTAAAACGGGTTGAAAAAGGAATTTTGTGTGTTAAATGCAACTTTTGGCTGCACGAAAGGTGTGCGAAAATATGTTTAAAATTTGTTAGCGACGATATTCACTAGCCTAGCCATGCCTAGACTGTGTGCAGGACGAAAAAGCGAAACTAGGAAGAAATTATCAAAATCCTACGTAGCGACATTCACACTTTAAAAGTAAAAGTATCAGTGCTGAAGCAAGAAAACTGTGACCAGAAAAGCGGAAGAAAATGTTTTTGTGAAATACCCGAGGCGAGTGCCGAAAATAACATCAAAAACACGCGGATTGATACATCTGTTCAAAACAACACATCAACAACACTACAGAAGAAACTAGCCCAGAAATCACAAAAACTCCAAATAAATATAAGTGGAAAAGCGTAAAATACAGAAAAAAGAACTCAAAGCGCCTCAGCAACGTAAAACAGAACGAAAACAGCGATTTCCTTGTTGTATGGGATTCTCTGCTTAAAAATGTGGCAGTGCCAAATTCCACATAGACGTTCGCCCATGTATCCAGACCCATCATTTGTAGAAACATTGTAACAACATTATAACTCGCAGGATGGTTCAGCAGGGGCATCTCGGAAGAATTACAAGGGGATCTTCATCCACGTAGTTATAGTTACCCTTAGAAGCAACACTGAAGAGGAAATTGTAAATGTAACAAAAAATTCGATCTGCCAGAAACGTCTTGACGTCTAGAATTGTAGTGAGTGGTACTGTCTACAGAAGATCCGTGAGTGATAGTTATATAGCGAGAATAAACAGTGATATAAAAGGAAGCTGTAATGATATGGGAGCCGTGTACGTAAATCCAAATTAGTTCTTAAGCAATAAACACTTGGGTAAATATGGTCTTCATTTAAACAGATTAGGATCAAAAATTCTTAGTAAAATATTCGCCGATACTTGTAAAATTCTGAATAATGGGGGAAACTTATGAGGAAGGATGGGGATAAGAAACGGTGTTTGGTAACAAAAACGGCAAGACCGAAATGGTACCCAAGAAAGAAAATACTGCTTGAAAACCGGAACATGAATAAGAAAGAATGTTCCTACATAATGCACTGGAATATAAACGGTCTAAGTGCTTACTTTAAAAACAAAAGTCATAAACTGGACGAATTACAAATTATTATTTCAGAGTGTAAAAATATCAAAGTTATTTACCTCAATGAACATTGGCTTGCATATGATAATATTAAAATTCTTAACAACATCGAAAATTTTGAAGTAGCAAACAGCTTTTGTAGACGTGGCTCATATCTTGCATACTTACTCATTCTGATATAAAATATGTTTTTTTTTTTTTTTCTTTATTGAATTTCGATTCCCCCCGAAGGGGTCGTGTTGGCAGCAGCTTAGTATGCCGCTCTTCAGCCTACAGACTTTGTTTTTTAAAAAAAGGAGAAGATAATATATAATAAAAAACAGGCGACAAAATCGGAGACAAAGGGTAACATGGCGAAAAAAAATCGTGGAACTTAATACAGAGAAAAAAGGGATGATGATGCTAATAAAATACATAAGAAGCAGACAGGTAAAATAATAGATAGACAATTAAAAAAACACGGCGACAGTCTGGTTTCTGTTCGCAAAAGACATAAAATTCACACCCAGCGACAGCATGGTTTCTGTTCGCAACACGGGAAAAGACGAAACAACACTGAACAGTCACTGGAACACTGCACTAAAATATGACATACCACAGCTGAGAGCAGGTGGGGGGAAACTGGTCAGATGATGGGAAAATAAAAAAGGGGGAAGGTGAGGAAAAGCGAAGGGGGTATAGAATATATAATAAGAAATGATTTTAATCATTTGAATGAACATAGCATATTTGAGAGCTGCTGTATCGAGTTATGGAACCTAAATATCATAGTAGTTTCTATTTACAGAGTACCAGAGAAAGCTGCGATTGAAGCTTTTCTGGCCAAATGTCAGTGCCTCCTTGAAAATCTAAAGAAAAAGGAAAAAAAGGTTGTAATAGCTGCTGACTTCAACATTGATATCCTAGGTGAAAGCAATGATGTGTCCAAATTCACTGACATAGTAAAAAGTTTTGTCTTCAAAGTAAACTTCAAGCAAGCCACTGGGATAAATGCACAGTCAGCCATCTGTATTGATAATATCCTAACCAGCTAGTATTTGAAGATGTTCATAAATTTTGCTTAGACCTAGGACACTCTGACCATTATTCGTTGAGCTACCAAATATTAACAAAGAAATTCCATGTAATAGAAGCTTCATGAAAAGGAACTTCAATGAAAAAAAATTTACCTGCATTTAGAAATAAGTTAAGAGAGGTTGAATGGCTTTATAACAGCTGTATTTCAAGTAGTAGAAACTTTGACAATTTTTAAGCAGTTTTCTTGGGGTGTTTAATGAAACTTTTCCACTTAGAACATGTAAAAAAGTCACTGGTAAAGTTAAATGGATAACTTGGGGTATAAAAATTACTAGTGCTAAGAAGAGGAAACTACATAATGAAGTGAAATATAATAAAAACAATTATTTTACTGTATGTGCTAGACATTATAAGGCTATCTTCAAAAAAGTTGTGAAGGCAGCCAAACAAATGGCAAACAATAAGTTCATTTCACAACATAAAAGTAAAACAAAGGCAATGTGGTCTGTTCTCAAATCAGAGTTAGGTGTTAGAATTAATAGAAATGAAATATCTAGGATTAAAGTAAATGATAGCCTTATTGTAAACCCAGCTCAAATATCGGAGTGTTTAAATGAATTCTTCATAAATGTGGCAAAGTCAGATGTTGATATAGTAGAGTATCAGAGTAAAGTAAACCCCTTTGGACTCAAACTAGGAGCTGAGTACCTCACAGATTTTAAAAAAGTCTCAATAAAGCATGTGGAAAATATTATATTATCATTAAGAAATTAAAAACTCAGCTGGGTGGGATGGGATACCAACTAAAGTGATTAAAGCAGTGTATCACATAATAGCACCTCCACTAACTAAAATAATTAATCAATCTTTTGAACAGGAATGCTTTCCTGGTGTGTTGAAGTATGCCTAAGTCAGACCTCTGCTCAAGAAAGGGTCGAGTGAAGACATGGGAAACTAACGTCATATTTTTATTCTTCCAATCTTGTCGAAAGTGTTTGAGAAAGTAGCTCCAAACTAGATACAAAATTTTATTGTAAAAAATGATAGTATTATAAATAATCAATTTGGATTCCAACCAGGAAAAGACACCCTGGATGCAGTAAATAACTTTATTGAAAAGATATGCAAAGCACTGGACCAGAGGAGTAAAGTTGCTGGTTTTTTCTGTGATCTTACTAAAGCTTTAGACTCTGTAAATCATGCCTTTTTCATCTACAAATTAGATAAATATGGGATTAAGGGGAATACTCTCAAATGGCTTACATCGTACCTGCAGAATAGAAAACATTGGGTAACTATCACTTCAAATGTGGTTAACTATTTTTCGAAGTGGAGTACTGTATCACAAGGTGTGCCTCAAGGCTCTATTTTGGGGCCAATCTTGTTCCTATTCTATGTAAATGACTTATCCACAAATATCAATTCCCCCATCAGTTCTGTTAGCAGACGATACTTCTGTTTTAATTGAAGATGGTGCTGTAGAAAAAATTCCAAGCTTCATTGTGAGCACACTGGATACGCTAGAAAACTGGTTCCACTTAAATAGGTTGAAACTGAACATTGAAAAAACCCATATGCTACATTTCCAAGTCAAACCGTCAAAATGTGCAGAGCTTAAAATAGAACGCAATAGTCAACTTATGGAAGAATTTGACAATGTCAAATTCCTAGGACTAAATGTGGACAAGAATTTGAACTGTAACACACATATTGACTCCTTATCAAATAAACTAAGCAGTTTTGCATTTGCAATGCAGATACTTGCAAATTCTACGGACATGGGTACATGAAAAATAGCATACCATGGTTATTTTGACTGTAATTAGGTATGGTATAATTTTCTGAGGAAGTTCAAGTACAATATGTCGTATACTGAAACTTCAGAAAAATATTATCAGATACATGTGTACTACACAGAAAACAGAATCTTGTCATCTTGTCACCCATTATTTCGACAACTGCAAATCCTAACTATACCCTCCATATACATTTATGAAATTATTATCTTCCTACACAGCAGACAAAAATTATTTGAGGAAAATTATTTTAACCACACATAATACAACACAAGAAATAAAATAATTTTATGCTTCCCACACACAAATTTAAATAATATAAACAGACTCCACAGTACATGGGGATGACAATATATAACAAATTAATGCGCAAAAATATATTTAATCTTAAGCCAGAGATCCTAAAAATAAGGCTACATCTGGTTCTGGGGGAGAAATGCTACTATACAATAGAAAAATGTTTACAGGATGACATGATAATTTGAGCTCGGGTAATTTAGTGTTATGAGTTTTAGATACTATTTTTATTATTGTTATTATTATTATATCTGCCTTTTGTGTATATAAAATAAAATTGTATTATTATTATTATGCTGTATGTAAACATCAGCTTTCTAATGTTTACAGTAAATTTTACCAAACTTTTGATATGTCTCCTGTACCTGAATCAAATGATTTTGATTATCTATTTTATGAGACTAATAAACCACAATTCACAATACTATACTGAATTTGTGGCCGAGTTAGCCGCTCTTTTCACTATAATCTATTGTAGATCACTCAAAGAAAAAACCATGCCCAGTTCTTGGAAAAGTCACAGGTCACACCCATCTACAAGAAGAGTAGTAGAAGTGATCTACAAAACTACCATCCAATATTCTTGACATCGATTTGTTGTAGAAACTTAGGACATATTCTGAGCTCAAACATAGTTGAGGTATCTTGAACAGAATGATCTTCACAATGACAACCAGCATGGATTCCGAAAACATCGATCATGTGAAACCCAACTCGCACTTTTCTCATAGGACATACTGAAAACTTTGCATCAAGGTAACAAGGTAGATGCAGTCTTTCTTGGTTTCTGAAAAGCATTTGACTCTGTACAGCACCTACGTTTAATGTCAAAAGTATGATCATATGTGATACCAAATGAAATTCGTGACTGGATTTAAGACTTTTGGTACGGAGGACACAGCATGTTATCTTGGATGGAAAGCCATTGTCAGATGTAGAAGTAACTTCAAGTATGCCCCAGAAAGTGTGTTGGGACCCTTGCTGTTGATGTTGTATATTAGTGACCTTGAAAACAATATTAATAGTAAAATCAGGCTTTTCGCAGATGATCTAGATCTACATCTACATATATACTCCACTAGCCACCAAGCGGTGTGTGGCGGAGGGCCCTATTCACTCCAAAGTCATATTTCCCCCCTCCCTCTGTTCCACTCGCAGATAGCGCAAGGGAAAAACAACTGTCTGGACGCCTCAGTATGAGCTCTAATTTCCCTTATCTTTGAAAGGTGATCATCATGTGATATGAAAGCTGGTGGTAATGATATATGCTCTACATCCTTGGTGAAGATCGGATTTCGGAATTTAGTGTATGGCCCCTTCTGTTTAGCGCGCCGTCTATCTGCAAGTGTGTCCTACTTCAAACTTTCTGTGAGATTTGTAATGCTCTTGCGATGGCTAATTGTACCAGTCACGAATCTTGCCACTCTTCTTTGGACCTTCTCAATCTCTTGAATCAGTCCCAAAAGGTAAGGGTCCTGTACAGACGAACAATACTCCAAGACTGGACGAACTAACGTATTGTAAGCTATTTCCTTTGTTGAAGGGCTGCATCGCTTTAGGATTCTACCAATAAATCACAATCTAGGGTTCGTCTTACCCATTACTTGTGTAATCTGATCATTCCATCTGAGATCATTTCGAATAGTCACAGCCAGATACTTGACGGACGTTACCGCTTCCAAAGACTGGGCATTTATTTTTTACTCGTACATTAATGGGGATTTTCGCCTTGTTATATGCAGTAGGTTACACTTACCGATATTGAGAGGTATCTGCCAGTCATTACACCAGGCATTTATTTTGTGCAAATCCTCATTGATTCGATCACATTTTTCGTGTGATACTACTTTCCTGTAGACTACAGCATCATCCGCAAACAGCCAAAGGCCACTGTCAATACCGTCAACCAGATCTTTTATGTAAATTGTAAAAAGCAGAGGACCTGTTACGCTGCCCTGGGGCAAACCTGATATTACGCTAATTTCTGTTGATGTCACCCCGTTCAAGATGACATACTGCTCCCTGTCTGTTAGAAAACTTTCTATCCAACTGCATATGTCATCGGATAGACCATAAGCGCACTCTTTTTGTAGCAAGCGATAGTGCGGAACTGAGTCGAACGCCTTTCGAAAGTTGAGAAATATGGCATCAACCTGGGAGCCAGTATCTAGAGCCTGTTGTATACCATGTACAAAGAGGGCCAGCTGTGTCTCGCATGACCGCTGTTTCCTAAAACCGCGCTGGTTTCTGCAGATGAGCTTCTCAGAGTCTAGAAATGTCATTATGTCTGAACACAAAATATTTTCCATGGTTCTACAATAAATCGATGTCAGTGAAATTGGCCGGTGATTATGTGCATCCGATTTTCTACCCTTTTTATAGATTGCTATGACCTGGGCGTTCTTCCTATCCCATGGAACTTTCCGCTGTTCCAGTGATCTCTGATAGATGATGGATAAGAATGACGCTATATTTGTAGCATAGTCAGCATAAAATCTTACGGGAATACCGTCTGGGCCAGATGCCTTCCTGGCATCTAAGGAACTTAACTGTTTTACAATGCCAGATACACTAAACATTATGACAGCCATCCTTCCGTTTGTTCTATAATTGAAAGGGGGAACAGTGCTGCAGTCCTCTACCATAAATGAGTCTTTGAATGCTAGGTTTAGAATTTTGGTCTTCTGTTTATCATCATCAGTTACATTACCCGTACTGTCAGCAAGAGAAGGTATTGAATTATTTGTAGTGTTCATACATTTTATGTGTGACCAAAATTTTTTGGGGTTATGTTCAGAATCTGCAGATAAAATATTGGTTTCAAATTCATTAAAAGAATCTCTCATTGTCCTTCGGACAGTTGCTTTCATTTCGCATAATTTCTGTTTGTCAGCGGGACAGTGACTACGTTTAAAACGACTGTGCAAAATTTTCTGCTTTCTCAGCAACTTCCTAATATGTTTGTTGTACCAAGGTGTATCCTTTCCCTCCGCTATACTTTTGCTAGGCACATACTTCTCTAGCACATGGTGGACAATATCTTTAAAATTCGACCAAAGATGCTCAATATCTTTGTGTCCCGTAGTGAATGCTTGGAGCTGACTATGAAGATATTCATTAATGACACTTTTTTTTTCTTTTTTTTTGCAACTTCCACTGAGATAGAAGCCACAATGACATTAGGGTCGCTAATACCTTCTTCTAGATTAACCTTCCTCAAAAAGATCAGGTCTGTTTGTCACCAAGATATCTAATATATTCCCATCTCGAGTTGGTTTTCTAACCAATTGCTCAAGGTTGTATGTTGAGAATATCCCTAGAATAACTCCACACAAATGATGCAGTTATCTGTAATGAAGTACTTTCTGAGAGAAGCTGCATAAATATTCAGTCAGATCTTCATAAGATTTCTAAATGGTTCAGAGATTGGCAACTTACTATAAATTTTCAGAAATGAAAACTTGTGCCCTTCAAAAAATAAAAAAAATAAAAAAAATAGTATCATATGACTATAACATCAACAACTCACTGTTGGAAACAGTCAACTCATACGAAGACCTGAATGTAACGCTTTGTAGGGATATGAAACAGTATGATCATATAGGTCTGGTCATGGATGAAGCAGATGGTACATTTCGGTTTATTGGTAGTTGGAAGTGTAATCAGTATACTAAAGAGATCACTTACAAATCTCTCGTGCAACCCATCATAGAACATTGTTGAGTGTCTGGCCCATACCAGATAGAACTAAGAGAGGATATTGAGCGTATACAGAGAAGGGCAGCACAAATGTTCTCAGGTTTTTTAATCCATGGGAGAATGACACAGAGATACTGAAGAAACTGAAATGGCAGACTCTTGAAGGCAGACAGAAACTATCCTGAGAAAGTCTATTAACAAAGTTCCAAGAACGGCTTTAAATTATTACTCTGGGGATATAATAAAACCCCCTACATATTGCTCACATGGGTATCATGGGGATAAGATTAGAATAATTGCTGCACACACAGAGGTATTCAACCAATCATTCTCCCCGCACTCGTTACATGAATGGAACAGGAAGATACCCTAATAACTGGTACAATGGGATGTACCCTCTGCCATGCACCTCATGGCGGTATGCAGAGTATAGATGTAGATGTAGATATAGAAATATATGGTCTTGTCAAGTTGAGCCTTCAATGCATATGTTGTATAAAAGTGTGTTCCACACAAATTCACAAGTCACAGTAATGATCTGTACACCCATTTAAGGAAATACATGTTTGTAAAAGGAAAGCAATTTTTCCTCCTCTGGAAGTTCAGAATAGCTTTGTATAATTTCTTGGCAGCAAATACTTGCAGGAAATGCAAAATGCAGATTTAGCCTATTATAAAACAATTTATTATGACACAGAGATACAACTTGAGTCTGTGTGCACTAGAAAATTGTTCACAGCAAACTGAAAACACCAGAGAAAATCTTGCAGGAACACAACTGCAGACCAGAGAGTCTTATTATCTCATAGCTGATGGTGAGGTCCCCCACATAGTAGCCACCACCACCACCCCTCCCCATCCTCCCCCTCCTGGTGCAGAGCACTGGCACTGGGTTGTGAAAGTTGCTAGAGGCCACAGCTCCTGAAGTCCTCTTCGCACAGTGTGCATGAGCAGCTGTGTTGTAGTTGGCTGCTACATAGGGCACAGCTGGACCATATCTCATCAAATGAGAGGAAAAAGAAAATGGTGCCGCAATCTCAGCCTCATTTCAATACAGGTGATACTGGCTGTTATAGAGTCAGGGGGAGGGGGAGGGGGTGTAGCAGGATTGTTGGTCTATGTAGATTTGTGGCAGTAGGTGCTGTACTGTGGAGGCAGCACAGTAGTGTGTCCGATAGCATCGGGTTATTGTTGCATGCTAGGGGGCTGATTATTGTAACCTAGGAGTTTGGATGGTAAGAAACCTTTCAGCTGACAATCTTGATGCATTCGCAGCTGGTTCAACATCAGTGAGAAGTTTATAACTGTGAGTGAACTGCCTGGAAATACACCCATTGCCTACTGGGTGTTCCTTATGCTGTCCTAAAGCCACAATAAAGTCACCCACAAGTTTCACTTGTGTGTTGTCCAGATGGTGTTGCTGCACATCAAGTCTGACTATAAGCATGTTGTTGTGCAAAGTATCCAATGCTCTGTCATACCCCGGGGTGGCACGACGGATGTCATCGGTCTGGCCAACCTCTGCTTCAGCTGTGCTGGTGGTATTGCAGAACATCTGTCTGAGTTTACGGCAATTCAATGATACAATGGTAGGCTCTCTCTGTAGAAAAATGTTGAAGGTATTAGCTCCTCATTTTAGATCTTTGGGAGGGCAGACCTATGCTGCAGCATAGGTCGGAGGTGTCATCCTACTGGATGATGTTATCACAGTCAGTTAAAGCATTGTTTATACACATTTTCAGCAAGCTGTGTGCTTGTCGCTGGGGTATTCTGAGTCATGCAAGGTATTGTATCCCTCTACTGATGAGAGAAAGGAGCTCCTTATTCTCTGAGGGTTGCAGTGGTGAGACGAAGTCTGCTGGCAGTATGAGGGGTTCATTGTAAAGAATCACTGCTAAAGAGGTATGGAGTTCATCTTTGTATGCGGAGCATATGCCTAACAGCACCCAAGATAAAGATTCTGTCTACTGGCCATCACAGCACATACGCACTGCCTTAAATGTCTGGTGCCAGAGCCCCACTAAACTATTACTTCACAGATGATAAACGGTACTGTTGGATGCCACAGATGTTACAAAGAACAGTATAGATTCAAATTGACAATCCAGGTCAGTAGTGAACTGGCGACTGGTCGGCAGTGATGGAGGTCGATCAGCCAAAACGTAATGTCCATAAGTTGACATGCACTCTCATCATCATATTCACCATAATGTCAGGCTAGGATGTTGCTTCAACCCAGTAGGTGACACGTCCGCCCCCGGTAGCTGAATGGTCAGCATGTCGGATTGTCAATCCTCTGTGACCGGGTTCGATTCCCAGATGGGTCGAGGAATTTTCTCCAGCCAGAGACTGGGTGTTGTGCTGTCCTCCTCATCTTCCTATCATCCTCATTGACTGCAGGTCACGGAAGTGGCACCAAATTGCAAGACCAGCACCCGCCAAACGGTCTGCCCGATGGGGGGCCCTAGTCATACGATTAAATAAATTAAATAAAGTGGGTGACATGATAAGTGACAGAGACAATGAATCTGACTTTAGGAGAGGACCAACCATATCAAGATTAACATGTTGGTAACAGGCTTTAGGTATTTCATGTTGGTGATTTTTGGTTGTGCATGTCATCCAACCTTGCTTTGTTGGCAAGCTGTGCAAGATTGTGTCCACAGTCCACAGTCTCATTTCACATTTGGCCAAATGAAATGGTCAGTGACTAGTTTAGTTGTGGGGCATACTCCTGGGTGTGACAGCCCATGCAAGCTGTCAAAAACAGATTTATGCATATTGAATGGGACCAGTGGCCAAAGGCAGTTCTGTGATACATCACACCTGACTTCTGTGTACGAACCTGGAATGGAACACCATTCGAATTTCAAACCGACAGTGGTATCTGACAACAGGTTGCATATTTATGCATCAAGTTGTTATACCTTGGCAAGCTCATCATAACTGACATCAACTGAAAGTTTGTGTACTCGTGAGAGATAGTCGGCCAAAATATTAATCATTCCTTTGAGATGATGGACATCAGTTGTAAAGTGTGCGACAGAGTCAAGGTGTCAAAAACAGTATGGCGGAGCACTATATTTCTGGATTACATATAGAATCCGCCAGTGGCTGGTGGTTGGAATAAATATCACTTGGACTGCCTGGTGCATCTCTTTGGGTTAAAATGATGCAAGGTGCAGTGCAAGTGGCTGTGGAGTGAAAAGCTGGACCAGAAAAAGCATGCAAGAGCAGTAGCATTCATAGTTGCACACAAAGGCTGTATTTCAAATCAGATGACAATTAACAGACAACCTCTCCAATTGAAACTTCCTGGCAGATTAAAACTGTGTGCCCGACCGAGACTCAAACTAGGGACCTGTGCCTTTCGCGGGCAACTGCTGTGAGGACCGGGCGTGAGTTGTGTTTCGGTAGCTCAGTTGGTAGAGCACTTGCCTGTGAAACTCAAAGGTCCCGAGTTCGAGTCTCGGTCGGGCACACAGTTTTAATCTGCCAGGAAGTTTCATATCAGCGCACATTCCACTGCAGAGTGAAATTCTCATTCTGGCAACCTCTCCACTTGATTAGAAAGCAGCTTTAAAGAGAATTTTTTCTGTCTCCAGTACAATGAAATTTCAAGTATAATCACTGAACCTCAAAATAATTAATCAAAATATCCACGGGTGTGCTGCCGGTCTATAGTGTCCAACGAGCACAATATTTCGGCGATCATACATGTCGCCATCATCAGGTGAACTGACGGACTGAGCTCCTGCGAACGTGCCGGCACGAAGATCCATACGCTACGGCTGCTCAGAGGGAACTGGGTTCGGTCGTGGCGGCCGATTTAAATACCCTCCGCCCGCGGGGCGCTCCTTCCGCCGTCCGCGCCCCGCGCCACGGTCGCGCGGTGGAACAGATTGCGACGGCGTCTGAGATGACGTCGGTGTGATGGCTCTGTCCACCGTGGACATCACAACTACACGTTTGCTCGATTTACTCTTGATTAACCCAATCGCTGGTTCCCAAGCCTTGCTAAGATTATAGCCGCAGTCACGGTTTATGAGGTCGTCATTGGTGCGAATTTCGATGGCCTCTCTAACAACGCTGTCCCAGTATCTCGACGTCTGTACCAGAATCCTCGTGCGGTCATACTCCATGGCGTGATTTTCTGACAAACAATGTTCAGCGACCGCCGACTTGCTCGGATACATCAGTCAAGTGTGCCTCTGGTGTTCACGGCATCGATCCTCGATGGTACGCATCGTCTGACCAATATACGACTTGCCACATTGACACGGAATCTGGTACACGCCGCCTTCTTCAAACCGAGGTCATCTTTAGCGCTCCCCACCAGTGCACGACTTTTATTTGGAGGACAAAACACAGTTCCGACCTGGTGTTTCTTCAGAATGCGGGCGATTTTCCCCGAGAGCGCACCTGTGTATGGAATAAATGCAGTGCCTACCTCCTCCCTCGTGACTTAATCCATCTCAACAGGTTGGGCTGCAATGGTTGGGCAGAGAGCACGTTGAATCTGCCACTCTGAGTACCCATTTTTTCGAAATACAGTTCTCAGGTGTTCCAATTCCAGGGGTAGACTCTCTGCGTCAGAGATAGTGCGCACCCTATGTACTAGAGTTTTAAGTACCCCGTTCCTCTGTGAAGAGTGGTGGCAGCTGTCTGCGTGCAAATACAGATCAGTGTGCGTTGTCTTCTGATACACCCCATGACCTAGGGTGCCATCAGCCCTTCTCTTGACCAAGACGTCAAGGAAAGGTAATTTACCCTCCGTTTCAGTCTCCATAGTGAATTTGATGTTGGGGTGTATGGAGTTTAGATGTGTAAGGAAGTCAAGGAGTTTATCCATACCATGTGGCCAGAAGACGAACGTGTCGTCCACGTAACGGAAAAAGCAAGTAGGTTTCCATACGGATGACGACAGGGCTTCCTCCTCGAAGTTCTCCATGTACAAATTCGCTACCACTGGTGAGAGTGGACTACCCATGGCTCTCACCAGTGGTAGCGAATTTGTACATGGAGAACTTCAAGGAGGAAGCCCTGTCGTCATCCGTATGGAAACCTACTTGCTTTTTCCGTTACGTGGACGACACGTTCGTCTTCTGGCCACATGGTATGGATAAACTCCTTGACTTCCTTACACATCTAAACTCCATACACCCCAACATCAAATTCACTATGGAGACTGAAACAGAGGGTAAATTACCTTTCCTTGACGTCTTGGTCAAGAGAAGGACTGACGGCACCCTAGGTCATGGGGTGTATCGGAAGACAACGCACACTGATCTGTATTTGCACGCAGACAGCTGCCACCACCCTTCACAGAGGAATGGGGTACTTAAAACTCTAGTACATAGGGTGCGCACTATCTCTGACGCAGAGAGTCTACCCCTGGAATTGGAACACCTGAGAACTGTATTTCGAAAAAATGGGTACTCAGAGTGGCAGATTCAACATGCTCTCCGCCCAACCATTGCAGCACAACCTGTTGAGATGGATGAAGTCACGAGGGAGGAGGTAGGCACTGCATTTATTCCATACACAGGCGTACTCTCGGGGAAAATCGCCCGCATTCTGAAGAAACACCAGGTCGGAACTGTATTTTGTCCTCCAAATAAAAGTCGTGCACTGGTGGGGAGCACCAAAGATGACCTCGGTTTGAGGAAGGCTGGCGTGTACCAGATTCTGTGTCAATGTGGCAAGTCGTATATTGGTCAGACGATGCGTACCGTCGAGGATCGATGCCGTGAACACCAGAGGCACACTCGACTGATGTCGGCGGTCGCTGAACATTGTTTGTCGTAAAATCACGCCATGGAGTATGACCGCACGAGGATTCTGGTACAGACGTCGAGATACTGGGACAGCGTTGTTAGAGAGGCCATCGAAATTCGCACCAATGACGACCTCATAAACCGTGACTGTGGCTACAATCTTAGCAAGGCTTGGGAACCAGCGATTGGGTTAATCAAGAGTAAATCGAGCAAACGTATAGTTGTGACGACCACGGCGGACAGAGCCATCACACCGATGTCATCTCAGACGCCGTCGCAATCTGTTCCACCGCGCGACCGTGGCGCGGGGCGCGGACGGCGGAGGGAGCGCGCCGCGGGCGGAGGGTATTTAAATCGGCCGCCGCCGCGACCGAACCCAGTTCCCTCTGAGCAGCCGTAGCGTACGGATCTCCGTGCCGGAAGTTCACATGAGCTCCGTCCGTCAGTTCAACTGATGATGGCGACATGTATGATCGCCGAAATATTGTGCCCGTTGGACACTATAGACCGGCAGCACACCCGTGGATATTTTGACTATCAAATACGCTGTGAGAAACTCAAGAATGACCTCAAAATAATTAATAATGAGGTTCTCAGACATTCAGCCCAAAATAGCCAAATGTTATCTCCACAGTAAGTAGTTAGTGACCCTATCCCACAACAACAAATAACAAACCTCATTCACAATGCTAGATTTTAAACAGTTAAAAAAAATTATCCCTGATAAATAATAATGATAAAGGTGCACTTAAATATTAGGGCTCAAATAATTAATAATTTACCCCCAAACAATAATAATGACAAGCTTCTGCAAAATCAGTTTTTAAATAGCTAGAAATTTTTACCCCAGAACAATAATAATGATAAAACTGCACTTGAACAGCAGGGGCTCAAATAATTAATTATTTTACCCCTCACAATAATAATGACAAGCTTCTGCAAAACCAGTTTTTAAATAGCTAGAAATTTTTACCCCAGAACACTAATAACAACATAGCTGCACTTGGAACCATATCTATAACACATTAAGATTGTCCATGAGTGAATAATAATGGAACAGATGAAATTGAAACATAAATGCACAAATACAGGACACTGCATCAAATACTTCCCCTTCCCTTCATTTTTCTTTTCTTTTTTTCAGTAGCATGGCCACACCACAAACAAACATTGCAACAACTTCAGCTATACTAATACTAATAACAGAAATACTCACAGCACAGTGCAAGGGCCTCATTACACCAAATGGGAGCCAGTATTAACATGCCACCCCAAAATAAAGCTGACACATGTATTCGGCCCACCCAGGCAAAATTTGTAACGTATGACAAGGATGAGGTTAGACATTCTAGGCCAAATTTAGAGTTCAAGACAACACTATACACAAATTAATGAGGCACTAGCCAGATAAAATTTAACCTTGCAAGGCAGGTATCTAAAACACCAATCAGAAATACCTGCTCTTAAATCCACACAGAATAGTCAAATCCCCAATGCTAAAGAACAATAAAACCAGCTTCACTAAAGGACAAAATTTGAGATCCTCATTTGTGTTGCCTAGCATAACCGTACAAGACACTTCCACTAAGTCCAGATCATTACTGCAGGACAGACAACCAGTAGCCAGACCAATCAGGAGTGGCTGGGGCAACAACAAATTCGCACACTGAAGGCAGCTAGCCCACCACCAGTGCTTGACATGGTGGGTTCACTTTGCATTAGGGAACAAAACCATCAAACGGCTGCTCACAGCAATGTTCAAGATAACAATCAGAATGAAAGCATGCTTACAATGTCAGATAGTACTTTGGATGAGTGTTGTACAAATAACATGAATGCCTTCCCCTGTTCTCACTTGAAAAAACTAGCCATCAGCAAATACTGTGGCAAGAAAATACCATACCAGCAGAACACAATAGCCACTCCCTAGAAAACACTCAGACAGGTCATACAGGATATCCGCAGCACAGCCCAAGTGCTCGGCTGGCCAAGAGTCCACTTGAGTTCTATTTGTCCTCGCCACCAACTTGTACAGAATCAACACCAGATTCCTTGTGATCCAGAGCCACTCCTCCCAGCTGCACAAGATTTCCAGCAGATGACCATGCAGCCCAAGCCAAGTGCACAACAGAAAGATAGCACAGAGTGCCTACATTGCAATATCGCACATGGCTCGCTGCCCTCAGTGTCATCTCTGAAATGCTGCACCAATCTGTACACAACAAGATTTCTCTGCCATAAGCTGATCACTTACACTGGGAGTCAGTTAGCTTCTGGGAGAAGAAATATAGTGGTTGTTGTTCATCTGCTACTGCCTGCCAAAGTATTGCTTCGATAGCAGTGTTGCTCACGTCATAAGTGCTTGACAAGGTACCTGTTGGGAGTCAATGAGCTACTATCATAGCATGTGTTAAACTGAGTTTAATTTCATCAAACACATGTTGCATTTTAGAGGGCCAAGAAAGGTCATGCTTGCAGCATGTGTGTTTGCTGTCCAGTTTATTTGTCAATGATGCCTATATAGCTGCTATGTGAGGTAAGTAACATATGCAAAAGTTTATCAAGCAGAGAAATTGGTGCAATTCATGTTAATTTGTAGGCGATGGAAGCTGATGGATGAGTTCCATGCACTGGGTCATAGAGTGAATACTGTTACAACTAACATAGTGGACCAGCAAAGTTACTTCAGATTTCCTAAGTTTACATTTGTCATTGTTTAATATCATGCCAAAAAGTTCAAGACTCTTGAAAATGAGGGTGAGATGTTCCCTGTGTTCTTGTAGAGAAGATGAAAAGACCAAACTGTCATCCAGGTACACATGACAGGAAAGAAACTTCAAGAGGATATTGTCAATGAAGCATTGCCAAAGTATGAATGCATTTTTAAATCATAAGAAATAAACAAAAATTATTAGAGTCCAAACAGTGAAATTATCAGTGTCTTGGACAGTAGGAATGTGTGAAATCTAGAACTCATCATAGAGGTGCCTGTTGAAGAATGAGTGAAATCTGGAATGTTTGGTATTATTGAGTAACTGTCAGGGATTGTCCGAGTGTTTAAAGCCCCGCCCTCCCCCCCCCCCCCCCCATTAAAAAAAAAATCTCCACTATGAAGGGTGAAGGGGCGTGTGTTCAGCACACCACTCTTCCAATCGTACGTCAGTTTATGAGACCGGAGCTGCTGCTCTGCTGCTACTTAATCAAGTTTCCTCCTCAGTTTGCCTCACAAGGGCTGAGTGCAACCCGCTTGCCAGCAGTGCCTGGCAGACCGGATGGTCACCCATCCGAGTGCTGGCCCAGCCTGACAGTGCTTAACGTCGGTGATCTGATACGAAATGGTGTTACCATTGCGGCAAGGCTGTTGGCATTTAAAGCCCAGTAGTCACCACATAATCTATACTTTTGTCTCTTCAAGGGAGCTCAGTCGCTAACCAAAGTGTCTTATTATCTCAGTGTGAATGGTGAGGTCTCCACTGCTATCTACATTAATGCTTATGACAATGTAACTCTTCTGCAAATCGATAAATCCATAAACATATCAAAGTCCAGAACTAAAACCATGCTAAACTTACTGCACTGTTTTAAGATGTAATTCCTACCTTTAAACGGAAAGAGACAGTAAAAGTAAGTGGCATAACAAAACCAATAGCAAAATTAAATCACTTAAAATGAAAGAGCATTTATGGCCATTCCAGAACCATAATAATAAAAGAGGGTGTAATAGTACATCCAGTCTGATATCTGATTATTTTTTCTTTTTCTTGTTTTTTTTTGTTCTTTTCTTTGATTATTAAAAAGTGACAGATGTTACACCTCTACACAAGAAAGGTGACAACTAATGATTAGTCCCCAAAGCTCTCTTGCATGTATCATTTGAAAACTTGCAAGGTAGTGTCTGTTAATCAGGACCAGTTTAATAACGCACAGAGCTTATATCCATAGAGAACTGTGAGGAACTAAATCAGCAGCATTTACTCATTTTTTTTAATTTTAAGCATGGTATTTTACTACCATGCAACATGTTTAGCTTATAGACTTAAGCAGCAAGTGAAAATTTGTACCAAGACTGGGAATCAAACCAAGGGCTCCTGCTTACTGGGCAGGTGCATTAGCCACTAAGCCACCTTGGCACAACGGTTGACACAACTGCATGGATTACCCTGGCACACCTCACTCAATCCAAATTCCCATTGCTGCCCCACTGTACTTTAAATTCACCCTTACACATGAACAGAATTGCCAAGGCTCTCAGTGTTCTTTAATGGCACCTCAGTGTTGAATGTAAATGGGGGGGTCCAGCCTGAAACCCAGGTGCAGGTACCTATACAAATGAAATGACATGAGGGGAATTTAAAGTAGACTGGGGCAATAGTGAGAATTTGGATCAAGGAGGGTAATCTGTGCAGTTGTGAACTGCAGTACAAAAGTGGGTTAGTGGCTAGCAGACCTGCCTAGCAAGCAGGAGACCTGGGTTCTATTCCTTGCCTTGGTACAAGTTTTCACTTGCCAATTCAGTATGTACATAAAATCATATCTGTATGAGACCAGTAAAGTATCTGAAAGTGATTAGCTTAGTTTATTTTTGTCTATAGATCAAGTTTATAATGATATTAGATACATCATGTTGCACGTTTTATATAGAATAAACAAAACTGCTGATATATTTATCATACACCAATAACGCAAGTAATAGGAATGATAACAGATAATAGTGAACAGATATTGTAAATACAGGATAAATGCAAGAAAGCATTTATTTTTTAGTTAAACTGTATGTAATAATTAGCTGAGAGGAAACAGAGAGAGAAATTTTGTTAGGAAGACAATGTAAGATGGCGGCTAGTGTTGATATGCATAGTGTTCATGCGGAAAAAAGTGAAAATTACACCAATAAAAACAGCGTGTGCACGAATTGTAGTGATGAAATCAGAAAGTTAACTGATCGTTTAAGTAGTCTGCAACTAACCATTAATACTCTGATGAGCGAACTAAAAAAACTTACGTCCAGAAAGTGTGAACCTACATCAAACTTGCCTCACAGTAACCATGAAATTCCAGGCAAAGTGAAAAACAAAGTGCCTCATTCTCAACAAAGGTTATTGTATGACCCTAATACCACGTTTACAGGCAGGTTCAGTGTGCAATCAACTGTGCAAGGTAAGAAACATTGTGCATGTGATAAAACTAACTTCCGAGCTGAAAATGAAACTACAAATAAGCGGAGTGATACATCCAAAAGAATGCCTAACAACTCAACTACTGTTATGAAAGGAAATGAAGCTGGAAGACCTGAACACTTGCGTGACCCAAATATCAAGTATTTGTCCAGCGCTGATACTAAATTGTTTGGCCATAACGACAGTGGACCTTCTAAACAGGCAGAGAAACCTAAACAAAGAAAAGTAGTTTTGATGGCAGACAGTCATGGTCGTGGATTTGCTCACCTTCTGAACGGTCAGTCCAGTTTACAAACAATCGCTTACATAAAGCCTGGTGCTTCTATGTCGGAAGTTTGCAATCATGTATGATCCACAGACATTGCTGACTTACCCTATGAAGACTTTGTTGTGCTAATTGGTGGGTCAAATGATATAAAAACGAAACCCACAAAGCAAAACAAGAACTAAAAAGGTGCTTAGGACAGTTGACACACACAAATGTTTTAGTGCTGAACATTCCACATCGGCATGACTTACTGTCTTGGTCATGCGTAAATAAAGAAATAATCAATGCCAACCAACAAATTTCATTACTTTGCAAACATTTCAGAAATGTAGAACGCGTAAATGTTAATAATATTTGGCGCAGATTCCACACATTACATGGATTGCACGTTAACAACATGGGGAAAAAACTGCTCATCGGAAAAATGGAAGAAATTATCACCAAGAGGCATCAAACACTCAAAAGCAAAATCATCCTGGATTGGCCCCCCAAATATTGGAAGGAAACAACGCCAGCAATACCTCACTCACCAACATCAGCAACAAAAGAAGGAACTAGGTGCCTCCAATATTCAGGCACAATGAATGCAGTAACAGCTCTACCAATTGCAGACCCAGCTCTAACACCAGCAACAATATTATCAACAGTAGGTGCAGCAGCTGAACAACTACCAGGGGAGCCAGACACAGAAGAAAATTCTGCTGCAGATGATTACAGAAGAATAGGTGCAGTCGGGAAAAGAAAAGCAGTACTTCCAGCACACCTGAATGATTTTTTATTGACAAGGTAAAGGTAAGTGATTAATTAAATATGCCAAAGTCTAACAATATGCCAAAGCCTAACAAATCCTTTAATTTCATGCTGATTCATCAAAATGTTCAATCATTGCTAAACAAATTAAGTGAAGTTGAAATTTTATGTACTGATGAGCTAAAAAACGTTTCTGTAGTGTGTATAACTGGCTGCCTAAAGATGCAATGTCAGTCACAAAACTTGCAGACTTCAATCTTTCTTCATCATTTTCCAGAATTACATCCAGTCATGGAGGGTCATGTAAATTTGTTAAAAGTGGCATTGATTATTGTAACATAAAACCCATTGAACTGTTAGCTGAAGAGAAAATTTTTGAAGTATCCGCAGTTGAACTCTCTGCATTAAAATTAATAATCATCTGTGTATATAGGAGCCCTGATGGGAACTTAAATGATTTCTGTCACCAACTAGAAGCAGCTTTAAATACTATAAAAAACTTCAACATAACAATGATCATATGTGGAGATTTTAATATTGATTTTCAAGAAATTTCAAAAGACCAGCAAAGCTTGATGACCCTACTGGAAACATATAACATAAAAGCCACCATAGACTCTCCTACAAGAGTTACACCAACAACTAGCTCAACAATTGATCAGATATTAATAAACACAAATGTAAATCACAATTTCTTTGCCGGAAATCTTAACACCGGCTTCAGTGATCACTATGCACAGTTTATTGCTTTGCACACCCCAAGTGAAACAACTGAGAAAGAGGAACTTGTAAAAGAAGCAAGGAAATTCACTAACAAACAAATAAACCTTTTTGTACAGAGACTAAGTGAAGAAACTTGGTATGAAGTGCATACTTGTGAAAATACTAACAAAAAGTTTGAAAAATTCATGGAAATCTTCATGTCATACTTTGAAGCTGCATTTCCATTAAAAAAGCAAAAATGTCAACCTAACTTCAAAAAGAACAAATGGATTACAACAGGTATTAGTATATCTTGTGCAGAGAAAAGAAGATTACACGATATAGCAAAGACACAGAACATGCCTCATGAATTTCATTTGTACCTGAAGAATTACAAGAGGATCCTCACAAATGTTGTAAGGAAAGCTAAAACAATGGCAAATGACAAATACATTGAAAACTCAAAAAACAAATCTAAAGCTATATGGGAAGTTATAAAAAATCAAACAACAAGTGAAACTAAACAATATAAAAATGTGAACTTATGTTACGAAGGACAAATGATTTCTTGCCCAACAGAAATTGCAGGGACCTTCAATAAATATTTTGCAAACGTAAGTGAACAGTTGGTGAGTGGACTGGAAGAACACAACAAAATATCACCTCCAACATGCAATAGTGTGAGAAATGTGTCTACATCTTGGTGAGTGGACTGGAAGAACACAACAAAATATCACCTCCAACATGCAATAGTGTGAGAAATGTGTCTACATCTTTGTCCTTTCACCCACAAATTCTGAAGAAATTTTATCAGTTATAAAAACCTTGAAAACATGGTACTCATGTGGAATTGATGGAATACCAGATGCAATTATTAAAAAATGCTGTCTTGCCTTAGCTGAACCCTTGACACATTTGTGCAACAGCTCACTGCCATCAGGAACCTTCCCTTCATGCTTAAAAACAGCAAAGCTGAAATCACTGTTCAAAAAAGGAAATCCAGAATGTGTTTCAAATTGTAGACCAATAGCCCTACTGCCTGTATTTTCTAAAATTTTAGAAAAAGTTTTTTTTATAAGAGATTGTCTGATTTCCTAAATAAAAATAAAATTCTCTCTCCTTCACAGCATGGCTTCAGGAAAGGCTATTCAACTGAAAGTGCAATATTTGAATTTCTTAATGAAATCTATACTAAACTGGATGCAAGTGAGTTTGTGACAGGCATATGTCTTGATTTATCTAAAGCCTTTGACGTCATTGACCATAGTGGCCTACTGCAGAAGCTTGACCAGTTAGGAATTAGAGGTATATCCAATGAGTGGCTCAAGACATACCTATGTGGTCGCAAACAGGTGGTTGAAGTGCAGTATACTGACCATAACATAATCAGCTGCTACTATTCAGGATATGAAAATGTGAAATATGGCGTCCCTCAAGGATCAGTAATAGGACCCATTCTGTTTCTCCTCTATGTCAATGATCTTATGTACAACAAGTATTGCCAAACTACCCTCCAATTTGCAGACGATACAAGCTTCCTTATTAGTGGTAAAACAGAAGAAAAACTAAAAGACTCCGCTATCCAAACAATGAACAGTGTAGAACAGTGGTTCAGCTACAACAAGCTAATTATAAACAAAGAAAAGACAGTAGCACTGAATTTCTATAATGTAAAAGGAAGACACCACCCAAAAATAGAAATAGAACTTAGGGACAGAGTTTTTGAAAGCGTTGACAGCACTAAAATTCTGGGACTCTGGCTCCAGAACAACACAAAATGGGAGGTACATATTGAATATTTGCAAAGAAAACTAAGCAAAACCTGTTACATGATACGGATCTTAAAAACTTGTTGCAGCAAAGCCAGCCTGTTAAATGTATACTACTCCTATGTGCATTCTGTAATTAAATATGGCATAATCTTCTGGGGCAACACAACAACAACAACTTTTCAGGATGCAAAAGAGAATACTAAGAATTATTGAAGGGGTAAACAATACGAAATTGTGCAGACCCATATTCAAAAAAACTGTCAGTTCTTCCTCTTCCTTGCATTTTTATCTATGAAACATCAGTTTTCATCAAACAATATATCGATAGACACCCAGATATCTTATTAAAAAATGAAGATATACATGCACACAATACAAGGCAAAAATCTGACCTTCATGTGAAACAGGTGAGAACATCATTGTGCCAAAAAGGCACACTACATACTGGGATAAAGATTTTCAATAATCTACCTAAACATATTAAATCAATAGGTAAACTCTGTAGTTTTAAGGCTGAAGTAAAGGTATATTTAATTGATCATTGCTTTTACAGTCTGACAGAATATATAAAAGCCAAACAACAAAAATAAAGATGCATTATTAATATTTTACTTTGTATGTTGCCTGTAATGTTTGTTGTATTTATGAATCTGTGCTAAATTACTTCAATATCTAGTCCTTAGGATTGCAATACAAACTGTATTTTATCTTGTAAATACATAACCATGTCCAATATCCTTGTATATATTCTATACATATAGGATTTGAAGGACTAAATAAATAAATACCATTCTGAATATAAATAATTAATTATGGGGTGCCACAGGGTTCACTATGTATTGTTAGCTTTAATTTATTATTAATAACCTACCACAACAGTATTCAAAAACAGATACTGTACTTCTTGCAAATGGTAACTGTTTATTTATGAAAAAAAATAATGATTATGAGTTGCAGTAGCAAACTGTCAAACAGCAGAAGTAGCCAAAAAATGGTTAAAAGGTAACTGCAGCAATTATTAAAAATTAACTGTATGCACGAAATTCAGCCATATAAAAAATAAAACTAGAATCAACATACATTAGTGAACAGCCAAATTCAGCAAAAAAATCACACAGAATTTTGAGATTTGTGGGTCGATGAACATTTAAGGTAGAAATGGTAACAAAAAGTGAAGCAAGTACTGTTACATGTTGATAATGCTCAAAGATTGCTGCTTTGGTGAAACAGTGTTAAGAGCTTATTACTACATGCACAATCTACAAAGGTATGCTATACTACTCTGAGGATACATTGATTTTGCAATACAGTCATTTAAACTTCATAAGATAGCTGTAAGATCAATAAAAGGTTGATGTCCTGTATGGTTTTCGAGTGAATCTTATATATACACCACTCATCCTGCAAAATAGTGGCAAGTTCAGATAATGATGGTGGAGGTACATAGTGATCATGCACCCTTCCGCCCCAAAGTAGACCACAAAGGCTCAATAATATTGAGACCTGGTGACTGTGATGGCTATGGGATATTCAAAACTTCATCCCTGTGCTCACAAAACCCATCCTGGGTGTTGCAAGCTGTGTGAACAGGGGCCCTATCATCTTGGAACACAGTGTCACCACTGCGGAACTGACAGTGTACCATGGGCTGGACCTGATCAGCCGAAATGGTCCCATAATCCTTGGCAGTAAAGCAACCTTGCAGAGTAGTCAAGAGCCCCATAGAATACTGCAATATGGCTGCCCAAATCATCGATGAATTCCTGCAATTTCTCATTCATGGGACATCACCTCAGCCAGTAGTTGGAAACAGTGTGAAACAAGACTCATCCGACCAAATGAAATTCTTCCATTGTTCCATATTCTAGGTTTTATACCTTTGGCACCATGTTTTCCTGTTATGGCATTTGCATCATTGATGAGTTGTTTTGGGATTCCAGCTTGCCCTGCAGTACCCTGGTTATGGAGTTCCCTTCATGTTGTGCTGACAGGGTTCCGAGTAAGACACTCAGTTCTGCAGTGACTTTTGCAGCTGTCATTCTCTTATTTTTCACCATGCTCCTCTTCAGTTACTATCTATCAAGATCACTAAACATACACTTTCATCCTTGTTGAACACTTCAGCTAACTTGGTTACAGAAACACCCACCATAAGAGCACCAACAATTTGCCCACATTCAACTGCACTGAGCTCCGACATAATATACTCACAACTACACATAAGACTGTTCTGACGATAACTGACACTTTGAACTTATTGAGAACATTGCATAGATGTTGTTCATGGTCAAATATAACAGCACAACCTGCAGGTTTGGCTAGCATCTGTTTTTATCTTCAATCTTCTCATGGTTTATCTTCAATCTTCTCATGGTGTTTCCATATTTTCGTTCATCCCCTGTATCTATTTCATTAAGACTCATAGTGTTATAACGTCAAGTTTAACACATATATTTCAGAACGACACAACACATATAAGTCACAGAGTAAGTTGACAAGCAAGACATGTGTACCCATTAGCATTCGAATGAGCACTGAGTCCCAGTCTAAAGGCCACTGCTTGGCTGGCCGCTTACGTGGCACAGCTGCTGCATGGCTGTCAGACAGTGCCACACATAGAGGTCGCACGTAATTGCGCGGTGGCGCTTTGAATGATCGGCGAGTCACAACACTTTTCCCTCCTTTGAAATTGTTGCACTGGTCTTGATGGAGGTGTCCTGGAGATGGCTAACGTCCATAGGCGTTGTTTGAGTTGCCGTAAAGTCTCGAGGAGGAGGCTTCCTGTATGGACGGAAGTGTCCCCAATGATAATGGATCGAGATGACAGAAGACGTAGGGGTCGAATCTGCTGGGGCCCCATGCACCAATCTGCCCGTTGCGGCAAGTCCAGTTGATATGACAGGAGACATGGGCGATGTGTTGGCGTCCGTTGGAGGAGGAGGCGAGTAGATTTGCTCTGTCAGAGGATGGTCATCCGGTTTCTGCATGGGCATGTCTCCTGGTGGCGTCCATTCTTGTGCTGGCATTGCGATGACGGTGAGAGGGCTGCGTTGTGAGTTTTGAGAGATGCCGAGATCCCGAGCATCAGGTAGAGCCAAAGGTGGTGCAGCGGCATTTGGAACAGGCGTTGCTGGCACACGAGGCCGAAGCTGGTCCGAATGACGCACTGCAACACCCATGTCCATCTGGATTTCATACAGGTGTCTGCCACGGTGTCTTAAGATGCGGCCCGGGCTCCATTTTGGCTGCCTGCCATATCCCTGTACCCAGACGAGGTCGTCGGCGGTGATCCGGCCAAGTGAAGGCACCCGCGTCTGTGAGGTGGAAGGCCGCAGAAGATGAAGTAGCGTGCGGGGCTGTCGGCCATGTAAGAGCTCAGCCGGGCTGTGGTCGCCCATGGGGGTGAAACGGTAAGACACCAGAAACTGGAGAAGCACATCATCAGCAGCAGAAAAAGTCAGAAGTTTCCGCATCTGAGCCTTAAATGTGCGGACCAGTTGTTCAGCCTCACCGTTGGATTGTGGATGGAACAGCGGGGCCGTGACATGCATAACGCCGTGACGAGCACAAAAACCCACAAATTCGGAAGAGGCAAATTGTAGACCATTATCAGTAACAAGAGTAGAGGGGAGGCCTTCCAAAGAAAAAATGCAGGCGAGAGCACTGGTGGTTGCCGCGGTGGTAGGCGACGTGCAACGGACAATGAAAGGAAAGTTAGAGTAGGCGTCAATTACGAGGAGCCAATAAGTACCTAAAAAGGGTCCCGGAAAGTCAGCATGAATACACTCCCAGGGCTTCTCAGGCAAAGGCCACGATGACAAAGATGACTTCGGGGCAGCGGCCTGTGATGCACAAGGGCCGCAGGCAGCGAACATGTGTGCTATTTCAGAGTTGATGCCAGTACACATGACGGCACGCCAGAGATTTTGTGCGAGACACACCGCAGTGCCCTTGGTGAAGGAGGCGCAAGACCGAAGCACGCAAAGACGCAGGTACCACAACACGCGGTGAAGCATTGTCAGTGGAGAGGAGGATAACACCATCCCTAGCCGTGAGGCGGTAGCGCAAAGCGTAGTAGTTCTGCAACGGATCAGAAGTCTTAGCGGACTGGCGATCTGGCCAACCCTTCTGAAAACAGCATAAAACCCGGGAGAGGGTAGGGTCAGAACCCATAGCAGCCGCCAGCCTGTCCCCAGTGATGGGGAACCCGTCCACAACCCGCTGCTCGGCAACATCCAGGTGGAAACACAAAAGTTCGTCCCTATCAAATGCCTGATCAGGACCCATGAGAAGGCAAGACAGAGCATCAGCATTTGCATGTTGAGCCGTTGGCTGGAAATGAATCTCATAATTGAAATGAGACAAGTAAAGAGCACAATGATGGAGGCAGTGTGCAGCCTTGTCAGGAAGTGACATTTATGGATGAAACAAGGAAACAAGTGGTTTGTGATGCGTAACAAGATGAAATTTTGAGCCATAGAGAAAAACACCAAACTTATGAAGAGCATAAATAATGGCCAAAGCTTCTTTCTCAATTTGAGAATACTTTTGTTGGGCATGCGTGAGCATTTTGGAGGCATAAGCAATGGGTTGTTCCGAACCGTCAGAAAAACAGTGCCCAAGGACTGCACCGACCCCGTATTGAGAGGTGTCTGTGGCAAGAACAAGATGTTGGCCAGGTCGATAAGTAGCCAGGCATGGGGCCTGATTCAGCATAGTCTTCAATTTTTGGAAAGCCGCTTCACATGACGCAGACCAGTGAAAAGGCACGTTTTTATGCAACAGGCGATGCAACGGCTGAGCCACCGAAGCCGCAGACGGTAAAAACTTGTGATAGTATGCTATTTTCCCCAAGAAGGCCTGCAGTTCCTTAACAGATGTAGGGCAAGGAAGGGCATCGATCGCAGCGACAGTTTGCTGAAGCAGACGAATACCATCCCGAGAGAGTTGAAACCCCAAGTACGTGATAGATGCCTGAAAAAATTGCGATTTCTTAAGATTACACTTAAGACCGGCAGTCTGTAAGACATGAAAAAGTGTGCGGAGATTCTGAAGATGTTCTTCAGTGGTGGAGCCAGTGACAACAATGTCGTCCATGTAATTGATACACCCAGGGACAGGGAGCAATAATTGTTCCAAGAATCGCTGAAAGACAGCAGGGGCGCTAGCAACCCCGAATGGCAAGCGTTGGTATTGATAGAGGCCGAAAGGCGTGTTAAGGACCAGAAACTGCCGGGAAGCAGCGTCGAGAGGAAGTTGATGATAAACTTCTGACAGGTCAATTTTAGAAAAATACTGGCCTCCAGCAAGCTTAGTGAACAGTTCTTCAGGACGGGGCATAGGGTAAGTGTTGATGAGGCATTGAGCATTTACAGTGGCTTTGAAATCGCCACAGAGACGAATATCACCATTTGGCTTAGCAACGACGACAGGAGAGGACCACTCACTGGAAGTGACAGGAAGCAAGACCCCTGAAGTAGTGAGATGATCCAACTCCCATTTTACCCGATCACGAAGGGCCACAGGAATGGGCCGAGCCCAAAAAAACTTAGGCCGAGCAGTGGGTTTGAGCGTGATATGAGCTTCAAAGTCGTTTGCACGGCCTAACCCAGGAGAAAACAGGGACGAAAATGTCATCGACAAGGAATCCAGTTGAGCATACGGAATAGCATCAGAGACAATATTGACAGAGTCATCTTTGGAGAACCCAAAAACGTGAAAGGCATCGAAACCAAAAAGATTTTCTGCATTGCTCTGGTTGACCACAAATACGGGAACAGTGCGAATGACGGATTTGTAAGATACCTCAGCATTAAACTGTCCCAAGAGAGAAATCTTCTGTTTATTGTACATCCGTAATTGCCGAGTGACAGGTGACAGGAGTGGACAACCCAATTGAAGATACGTCTGAGAATTAATTATAGTGGCAGCAGAACTGGTATCCATTCGCATGCAAACATCTCGACCAAGGATTTGGACAGTGAGGAATAACTTCCCTGAAAGGGAAGAAGTACAATTGACAGACAACACAGAATCAGAATCAGCGTCATGTTCATGAACATCATGTATGCGGTTGGATTTGGAAACGGAAGACACATGACCTATCTTTTTGCAATTGTGACACACAGCCCAACATTGGGGACAATCCTCGCATGAATGTTTCGTAAAACACCGTGGACATGAAGGAATTTGCCGGGGGTTTCGCTGCAGTTTCTTAGCGGGTTGTTTACGGCTAGGCCAAGGCTGCGCTTGGGAGCGCACTGCAGCCACATCGGCCAGCGGGGATGCGCCGCATGTGTCGTTAACAGCGCACATAGGTTGTATTTCCCCGACATCACCCCACGCCTCTATTAGCACCCCAGCAGCGCGAGAAATTTCAAAAGACTGCGCAATGGAGAGAACTTCATCTAGAGTCGGATTCGCCAACTGAAGGGCACGTTGCCGAACTTCTTTGTCGGGCGCCGACCAGATAATAGCATCCCGTACCATGGTATCGGCATAGGATTCTTTGTGAATGTCAGTAACAAATTGACACTTTCGACTGAGGCCGTGAAGTTCAGCAGCCCAAGCGCGATAGGATTGATGTGGCTGTTTTTGACAATGATAAAAGGCAACACGAGAGGCTACCACATGCGTTTGCTTTTGAAAATAGACAGATAGAAGTGAGCACATTTCAGCAAAGGACAAAGACGCAGGATCCTTCAAAGGAGCCAATTGCGACAACAACCGATACATTTGAGTGAAATCCAGGAAAGGAACAGAGACTTACATGGTTGTTCATCTGTGACATGAAATGCCAAGAAGTGCTGTCGAAGACGTTTTTCATGATCAGACCAGTCTTCCGCCATCTCGTCATAAGGAGGAAAAGGAGGTATAGCCAACGACGAGAAACACCCCACATTTGACCATTTGACGCCGCAACGAAATCGCGAATCGCCGCTGTTAGAAGCATTTGCTGTTCAAGGAGATTTTGCAATAGTTGCTCGACAGTAGCCATGGAACCCTGTGGGTCTACGGTGAAAAGGAAAAATCCACTACCTCGTCACCAATTGTTATAACGTCAAGTTTAACACATATATTTCAGAACAGCACAACACATATAAGTCACAGAGTAAGTTGACAAGCAAGACATGTGTACACGTTAGCATTCGAACGAGCACTGAGTCCCAGTCTAGCGGCCGCTGCTCGGCTGGCTGCTTAGGTGGCGCAGCTGCTGCATGGCTGGCAGACAGCGCCGCACGTAGAGGACGCATGTAATTGCGCAGCGGCGCTTTGAATGATCAGTGAGTCACAACACATAGAGAGTTTTCAAATTTGAATGGTGAGGTCCACAATTATGAAACAAGGAATAGGGATAACTTTCATAGGCATGTACACAAAATCAATAAATCAGGACAATGTATTATATAACCAAAAAAACTCTTCACTGTATTGCCAAATAAGATAAAAAGAATACAAAACATTAATAAATTTAAAAGAGAACTAAAAAGATCTATGAATGAGTAATAACTTCTACAGTATTAATAGACATTTGGCATATTGAGCAAATCTGGTGGTATGTCTCACAATCTCCCTTCTCAGAAATTTATAATTATCACAGTATTTGTAGATAAAACTAAAACTCTTTGTACAGCATACCCCTGTTAATTAATTTGTGCAGTTATGTGTCTTTTGTGCAACATATATAGACATGAAATTTTGTTTTCTTACACACATTTAACTGAAATATTACTGTAGTAAAATGAGTCAAGATGTTTTAATAATTTCTGAGCCATTTGTCTTTTGTATCCTCAAGTATGTGCATAAAATTCTATTTTCTTATATTTAATTAAGCAGACTAGTGTTTATTTTACTATAATCAATCAAGATATATTGATAATAAAGTTACCAGTCTACATATAATATTACAACTTATAATACATGCCTCTGTTTTGTGCAGGAAAATAAATAATTAAAAAGTTTATACTGTCTCACATTCTGACAAGTCCTAATCATAAATGTGATAAAATGGGCACCAAATAAATAAATGATAAACACTAATAACCTGACTTATGTAGCATCACTACCTTTCAACTTAGCAACTGTAGCCTGTTGCCAAGCAAACAGAAAACTGTCACTGCATTCTGATGCAAGAAGTTGTAGAGAGCAATAGCTGACATGATGGTCTGGCCCTAGAAAGAGACTAGTTATTACATGTCCAGCTGCTGTTGCTGCTTATAAATGTCACCCTTTCCTTGTTTTCCATAAGAATCGCTCTTGCAGTTACGTCTCTGACCTATATACACTTCTAACATTTGACTCTGCTAATCCAGAACACATTTAATATTGCAGGAAAAAGCTGACATTCACTAAAGTTCATAGAAGAATGATAATATGAGTGAGATTTACGCTCGTCTTTATTCCAGTTCCAAATTTCAGGTCATCATCTTCTTTGTCTAGGTGTAAAACTGAGGTCATAGGTTTTTCAGTCCAGAGTAAAGAAGCATATTCATAATTACACTGCACAATACTTTATTGCACATTTCTGTTAGTTGTCACAACACTGAGGTTTTGCAATAAATACTTATTTGTACTAAAGAGAGCTTCTCCAAATGGACCTTTTTCATGATAATCACATTTCACAGAGAGCTCATTTAAATTCAAAACAATAATTGCACATATATGCTTCTAGCTACAGACTGAAACAAAGAACATGAGATCGGCACACGATTTACATGCTAGATTATGACTCAACAATTATTGTAGAATGATCAAATGCTTTGGCACAGATTTAATTTTACATGTTAGAACCTAAGCTTCTAGTATATTCTTGTGAGGTTCAAGTTAACAATTATATTGACTTCCTGTTTTTCAGTAATGAACAATTTAAGCAAAACTGCATCTTCTAAAGTTTTCAAAAATGTAAGGATGAATTAGTAACACAGATTGTTTTAAATAGTTATGAAATACGAAACTTCCTGGCAGATTAAAACTGTGTGCCGGACCAAGATTTGAACTCGGGAAATATGACTTGTGAAGTATGTCACATAGTTAAGACAACAAATGCTTAGGTGTTTCTACCGCGTGGATGTATTTATGAAAAGTTATGTATGTTTGTGAAACAGCATCAGTTGCTGGCAAGCAGCAGTTGAATGAGGCAGTGTGTAGCACGTACATCAGTTTCTCATTGCTAGGAAGATGATGGAACAACTGGAGCAGCACCATTGCATCAAATTTTTCCAGCAACTGGGGGACAGGTAGGCGGAAACCATTCGGAAGATTCACACAGCTTTCAGCGACAATGCTATGGGCATCACACAGATCAGGGAGAACTACAACTGGTTCACAATCAGCTGCACATTCAGGGAGAGTGAACCATGCTCTGATCAGCCACCAATGTGCCGAAATGATCAGATCACTGCCAAAGTGAATGCAGTGGTGATGTGGGACCATCATGTGACATCAGAAAAATTGTGCAAGAGGGTGGGCACCAGCACTTTCTTGGCATATTCCCTTGTGACCAAAGATTTGGCCATGAAAAGAGTGTTGGTGGAATTCATGCCAAAGCTGCTGATGGCAGAGCAAAAGCAACTTTGTGTTGAAGTCTCGCAGGACATCTTGGACTCCACAGACAGTGACCCCAACTTCATGAACACCATAATCACTGGTGACAAGGTCCTGGCTGTACAGCTCTGACCCAGAAACAAAATCCCAGTCATCACAGTGGAAGCATTCCTTATCACCAAGACCAAGGAAGGCCCACCAAGTGTGCAGTGATGTCAAAGTAATGCTGACTGCTTTCCTTGATCCCACAGTGTACATCACAAGTACACATCCAGGTTCAAACAATCATTAAAATGTACTACAGGGATGTTCTCCATCACCTATGTGATGCTGTGTTGCACAAGAGACCAAACTTGTGGTCTTCAGGAAATTGGCACCTCCATCATGACAATGCCCTAGCACATTCGCTTGACTTGATTCATACTTTTTTTTGGCAAAAAACCAGATTCCTGTGCTTCAACAGGATTTTTACTCTCCTGATATGCCCCCCTGCAACTTCTGGCTCCTCATCAAACTCAAGAGGCCATTGAAAGGAATGCAATTTCAGACAAGACAGGACATTACGGCAGCAGTGACAGCTGAGCTTTTTTCAGCATGCTTCCAGTAATGGTGATTAAGTGTCCAACACTCCAGGTAAGCCCATTTTTTTCCCCAGACAAAGATCAGATATTTTTCTAACAGACCTTGTATATATTAAGACATTAATATAAACTGGAAAATTAATTTTTAAATCATATTTGCACTAATACACAGCATCAGAAACAGTTTTCCACTTAGTCTATACATTTTCTTCATCTGTATTTTCAGCACTACAGTTGGTCTTCCTTTATTCTTGCTTCAGGAAGTTGATTCCAAAATGAAGAAGTGCTATAGACTGTTCCCAATTTTAAATTTACCTTGTTTTATGAATTTGCTGCAAACATCGCTTCACCTTATACTGACATCCAGAGATGACATGTTCCCTCTGATTTCTTTTGAAGGTGCTCATTTCTTTTACAGTCTTTATTCTAAGTGCCACTCAGTTATAAAATAAGCTTCCTGCTATGGTAATTTCCCATAGTTCTTGTGTTGTAGTTATTAAAATACCTGTTTTAGAGGTTCTGTAAATTTACCATTAAAAGAAGTATTATACATATATGTATAGAACTGGCATGATCAATATTTTAAATTCTTTAAATTTGTTCCTGCAAGATTCCCTTTGTGTTAGCCTAGCTGTGTGTCTCATGGCTTTTGCTTGAAATTTTAAAATTCTCTGAGCATGTAAAACTGTTGCTCCTCCCCTTACTGGTATACAGTACAGTATGGGTGGGAAGATAAGTCCATAGTACATTTTTAGTAAAGTTTCTGTTTGCATTGTGTGGCGATAGCCTGACCACTGAGTGCCCGTAAATCACCTGTGCAGTATACCCACTGTATATAGGACATTATCTTCATTGATAAGATACTTGTAATCTTTTTTTGAACAGATCTCACCAATGTGGTTTTTCCATGTCAGGAATTTGTCCACCTCTATACCCAGAACCCTATTACAGGCCACTTCTTCTAGGCTTGCATTCTCATGCTCAGAATAAAATCCTTGGAGGTTATAGCTCTATTTGTTTGAAATTTTGTGCCTATTAATCAACAGATTATTTTCCGTAAAATATCTTTTTGCCATTTAATGTTCTCACTAACTGTCTTTTCCAATCCTTTTCCAAGATGCCACATAGTAGTAAAATTGTGCTGTTGGCATACCCAACCAGTTTTTCGTTTACTTCAGTGGGCATGTCATCTATATACAAGATACAGAGCATAGGCTCCAGTACCAAACCATGAGCTGCTCCATATTTTACTAAAATCACAGTAGACACTTTTCTCAGTATCTTAAGGTTTACATGTTATTTCAACAAACTGCTGGCTGTTTTCACAAAATTTGTTATAATATCTGCAGTGTTTCCCCTTACATCACAGCAGTGATGTTTCCCTAGTAGAAGTCTATGATAGACACAATCTCCCCTTTCTGAACCCTTTTTGTGTTTCATTTAAATATTTTGTTTCTCTGCAAAGCCTATTATTCTATCTTTGATCACTGTCTCTATTAGTTTAGACAGAACAATTGTGATAGTTAGGGGTCACATGTTCCTGAATCTCCTTTATCCCCTTCTTTATAAATACTGACACTACCTTGCTCCTTTTTAAGCACTGTGGCCATATTCCTTCCTGCACAACTAAATTTATCAAGAATGTCAGAGGCTTTGCAAGATATGTAGCATAGTGTTTTACCATATTCGCTCTATGTGATGTTTAGTTTTTGTGCTCCATTACTTTTAAAACTTACAATTAATCTGTAGGGAGTAGGTGTACACTCTCAGCCACCCTTATGGGATTTCCATGCTCTTTGGTGTTGCTATGATTTGTTTTAGAAGTTGCTCTACTACAGCTATGTAGTGCTGATTGAAACTACTGCCACCTGTTGTTGACTTGTTACTTCTTTTGCTTCTGTCAATAAGATATTTGTGTACATTAAGACACAAGACTCTCTTTTGTTCTCATTTATATAATTCCAGAGTATTTTAGAGACGTTAGAAGTAGTTTCTATTTCTAGTTTTTATGACCAGCCTTTGCTTCTCTTATCATCCTAGTGCATGCTTTATTCTTACACCTGTAAGCCTCATGACTGACCTGTCCTTTTAAATTTCTGGTAATTTTCATAAATCACAATCATTTCATTTCTTTCTTTTTTAATTCTCATGCTGATGCATTTCTTGTTGCTTTACCAATAATACTTCTGCATACTGAAGAGTAAGGTACATTTATGTTGTGTCTCCGTATATCGCAGAAAGAACCCCAACTCTTTTCTAAGTTGTCCTCTATATAAGCATCATACCCTTTTTCTGCTTATAGAAAAACTTCTATCCAACTCAAACACCAAGTTTAGATCATCTAAATTCAGCAACTATGTTATCCTCATCGTTTACATCAACTTGCAGTTCATTTGTTTGTCCAAATTGTCTGCAACAACAGTATGCACAACCTGAATTTTAGTATATCTGCAGTTATATTATTTTGATACAACATGGTGTATTAATATGCTTGACATTTCTGTACATTTTGTTGGATTCTTTTACATGAAAATGGAGATTGTATGCAGTGATAACATCACAAAAACTTCTTATGCAGTAGTATATCAACTTTCACTAAAAAGCTTTCAATGCTTGAGATTGGTGAAAGCAATGTCTAATAACATTTTGTTTCACCAGTTTTAACACCTAACAGAGATTATGAATAAAATAATAAACTTAGTCAGGACACTAAAACTACCCTGTGCTGTTGACTTTAAGTAGCTCCATTCACACAGGAAGGAAAAACTGCTGTGTAGTCAAGTACTATACACAGATACCCATAACCCCATTCTTTGTACTCTTTCCCAACAAGAAAATTCTTAACTCTCTTCAGTGTCTATGCATAAATATGGGAAGATGGAGTCAAGTGCTATATTATGGCCTCCTTTACCTAACCGTGTTGTTGCAAGTCAGTTAGGCTAGTCAAGCTGGCTATGATTTTCATGCAGTTATCCACACTTATTTGGACAACAGTGGGTTGGATAAGCATTTCCAGCTCACAGATAAACAGGAAGAATATGATGAAACATATCTACATGAAAACAATAATATGCATGAGGAGGATTACCGGGTTGGTTGCACCAATAATCACACCTATTTAGCAATAGTTCATTTATTAACCTTAACACATACAAGGATCACAGGTCGTCGAGGAGCTGTGTGGGTAGATGTCGTGAAGGAAGGTCCGGCCACCGAACTTGGAAGTTGTTGAAGTGACCCGGGCATTGTACTGGGTGTGCTGGTTGTGTGGCGACAGGTAGGCCGGCGGTTTGCGAGTGGAACGGAGTGATGACGACGCTGTCTCCAGTAGGTGTGGCAAACACACGAAGCATGTCCAGGTCGACGTCGGGTGGGAGGGGAACACATTTCACCAGGTGGCAGGGAATGGCGGAGGTTTTGTCATGAGCACTGGATGAAGAGAAACACATGATGAACAGTGTATAATTGCACAGTATCATTGAGATGTCATGGATTACGTCCGGGGGGACAGGCACAAACACCTCGAGCGAGGGCACATTCAAGACGGGGGAGCATGAGAAACCTCAACAGGGTAAGGCAGGCGATGGTGGAGTGGTCGAAGGGACTGGCAAAGGGCCCGGCGGTGAGGGCGTGATCATAGGTAAGCTGGTAAGATCGACATGGGGAGCATGTGGTCACTGGACAGAGTGCGTGAGACCGGAGTAGAGGGCGAGGTCGGAGGAGAGCTTGATGATTGGAGATGGAAGTCACTTGACAGAGTGTGTAAGTCCAATGTGGAGGGAGTGGTCGGAGTGTCATGAGCCATGACAGTGAGTGGTGTGGTCGTGGCCTGAAGGGGGGTAGAGGAAGGCTCGACATGAGCAGGCTTAAGTCTGTTGAGAGAGACTGTAAATTGTCCAGAGATTTCTGGACGTGAACCTTAGGGCGGGAATGGCTGGTGGGTGGAGGGATATGGAGGTTGATGAAGTGGTGTCTGATGCAGTCCACGAAGGAAGGTAAGTCAGACTGAGGGAGAGAAGCGGAAGGGCTCACAAGTTCGCCAGGGAGAACAATGTTCTGGCTGTATACGAACTCCGCTATTGTGCCTTTGAGGTCTTCCTTATAAATTGCACGAATGCCAAGTAGCACAAGGGGAAGGGCCTCTGTCCATAGAGAGTCGTGCATCAAAGAGCCACCTTGAAAGTGCAGTGCCAGCACTCGACTAGCCCGTTACTTTGCGGATGATATGCTGTGGTATGGATGCGATGGATGCCGCAAATGTTACAAACCCCATTGAACAGTGCCAACTCAAATTGTCTGCCCTGGTCAGTTGTGATGATAGCTGGACATCGGAAATGCAATACCCATGACTCGACAAAAGCTCGAGCAACAGTTTCTGCCGTAATATTGGGGAGAAGGACAGCCTTGACCCAGTAAGTTGTTCGGTCGATAGACAAGAGAACATAACGAAAGCCGTTAAAGAGGGAGAGAGGGCCGACAATATCAATATGAATATACTGGAAACGCCCAGGAGGGATCGAAAAGGCACCTGGGGGGGGGGGGGGGGGTGAAGTGTGCTTGTGTACTTTGCAGTGTTGGCATGTGACACAGGAGCGTGCCCATTGCTGGCAGTCCTTGTTGACATTTCTCCACACAAAGTGCTCCGCTATGAGGCAGGCGGGTGCACGAACACTGGGGTGAGCTAAATTATGCAATGCGTTGAAGACAGCTCGATGGAGCATAGTTGGGATGAGGGGGCATAACATGCCCGTACTGTCGTCGCACCAGATCTCACCAGAAATGCCAGGGAAGGTGGTGCGGATGAAGTGTAGTGAAGAAGTAGAGTCTGAAATCAGGTTTTGTGTTTCCTCGTCGGCGGGTTGGAGGTTAGGCAGTTCAGAGAGGTCTAACAGCAAATGGACAGTGTCGACTCATGAAAGGAAATCAGCAACTATATTGTCAGCACCCTTTTTGTGTCTAACATCGGTGGTGAACTGAGATATGTAGTCCATGTATGTGAGGTGGCGAGGAGGCGGGTCAGCTGCCGGGTTTGTAATGGCCGCAGCCAGTGGTTTGTGGTCCGTTAAAACATAGAAAGGGCATCCCTCAATGTCAGTCTTTAAATGCTTAATCACTTCATAGACTGCGAGCAACTCCTTGTCAAATGCAGAATATTTCAATTGTGCATTGGTGAGCTTGCGTGAGAAGAACTGAAGAGGCGAAGTTTGACCATCGATTGTATGGCTTAGGACAGCACCGATGGCAGTATCGCTCACGTCTGTGGTGATGTAAAGCTGCACATTGGGATGAGGGTGCACGATGGTGCAGGCCTCGGCAAGAAGATTTTTGAGGGCAGTAAAAGAGTCAGTCATAGCAGGGGTCCATGGAACAGGCCGAGATCTGGAAGTGTTGGTACCTGCCAAGGCGTCCATCAGTAGAGCCTGAATCTTCGCAGCACAAGGTAGATGTCAGCAATAATATTTAACTGTCCCCAGAAAGCGCTGGAGCTCTTTGAATGAAGACTCAAACATTACTGCAGTTACCTTCAGTGAAACCAAAAAGAAACTAAATGCAGAACAATAGTAACAAGTGACATATGAACACCTTCTGTAAATCATAAAAACAGACAGGCAAGAAGTAAACAACTAGTAGGGAAGTATAAGACATTCATCTGTAGCTGCACAGCTAACGTAAAAGTGTGGAAATGTCAGCCACTGTGAGGCTGCATAACAGCTGAAAACGTAACTAATATCTTCTGGATAAGTATTTTCCATGTCACAATAACTTTCCCATTGAATTGTTGGATGTTAATGAATGACATAAAGCTGTATAACTGGTGCTGCATTTGGTCTAAGAGAAAAAATAATGGGCAACAAACAATATATGACCCAAAAATTTTGTGAAACAATGTGCTTCATTCAAGAGATTGCCCAGTGTGACAATTATTCCATAAAAATGGATCTCAAAAACACCACACTAGAAAAGGAATAATATTACTGAAAAAGATGCAGCCATGAGGCGGTGATGGTGGCGGGTTTTTTTGTGTGTTTCTGTGCATGTGAAAATAACAGGAAGTTCAGTGCCAAGAAAATAGATTTAAAGAATTCTGTGTTGATGCAGATTTAAAAGTGACTGCTCAGAAACTACAAAATACAAACCCAATAGCTCTTTCGGTGCATCCTTCCCCAGATACCAATTTTGAAAACTTCATTAAACTACTCGAAAGCCATTTATGCTTACTGATCCATTTAGGAGTAAACATTGCCCAATACGGTGATTTCAACATACATGTACATTAATGAGACAATGTGTCGGACCACTGCCAACTGTGAGACCAAATACTGCCTGGTGGTGCTGCGAGTATGTAAGCAGAGGAGAGACAAAAGTGGAATCACTCTAGAACTGATATGGGCAACAAATGCCAAAATCCAGTGACATACAGGGTGATTATAATTAAACTTTCAAAAAGCTGTAGGAATAACACCAATGGTGAGAATGACATCAAATTGCAACGGAATATTATTGGAGAAGGGGGAAACCATATGGCAGGAGCAAAAAATAAATAAATAATGTGAAAATTGAGCAATAGATGGCACTGAATGTGTCAGAATACATAAATGAAAACACCTGTCATGTGCATGACTCATTGAAGATGGTATAAACACACTGGGTACATGGCTTTTCCTCCTTTCGCATCTGCAATGTTCGCCATGACTGTCTCAATGCAGGATCACGCTCTGCTAGTAAAGCTGTATTACAAAAATGATCATGCCAACATTGCTGTGCAGAAGCTCCAGACACTGAAGGGTTTGAAGAAAAGTGTTGGTCCGAAGACAGCCAGGGGTCTGAAGAAAATGATTTGGAAATTCAAAAAGATGGGTTCTATTGGTGTGCAACCTGGTAGAGTGAAGAAACAAATTGATTTGACGTCAGTGGAAGCAGTGGTCACAGCAATGCAGGAGGAGATGAGTGGTGATGTGCAAACATGTAGTGTATGGAGAATTGCCCAAACATTGGACATACCCGTGAGTACGGTGTGTAAAATCCTATGAAACATCCTTCTTTGCTATCCATTCAAAATTACCCATGTGCACGAGTTGCTTCCTGTTGACCTGCCAGCAAGAGTGACCTGTGTTTTAGAATTTCTTGGTCACATGGAAGTGGACAATGATTGGCTGTGGAAGATTTTGTGGACAGATTCATCCACTTCCATCTGACAGGATATGTCAGTGCACAGAATTGTTGAATATGGGCAACGGAATATCCACTTGCAAATCAACCAGTACCTCTTCATCCTGAAAAAGTAGCTGTGTGGTGCAGGTTTATGACATTGTTTATCATAGGGACATATTTTTTTCAAAGAGACAGATGCTTCCAGTCCTGTTACCTGTATCATCACTGGTAAGCATTATGAGTGTCTTTTGTGGAACCACGTCATTCTAGCTCTCCAACAGCGTGGATGTGTGAATGGGATCATTTTTATACAAGATGGCACACCTCCGCACATCGCAAATCCAGTTAAGCAGCTGCTGAAGCGCCATTTCGGAAATGCTAGAATTATCAGCCACCATTTCCCTTCAGCCTGGCCATCCTGGTCACTAGATCTTAATCCGTGTGATTTCTGGCTGTGGGACTGTCTGAAACATGCTGTGTTCAATGTTCTAATTGCAAACTTTGCTGCATTGACAGCATTCATTGCGCAACACATTCTGAACGTGACCTTGGAAACACTTTGATCAGTTGTGGAATATGCTGTTTCTCAATTTCAACTTGTTGCAGAAAATGGTGGGCAGCATATTGAATGTTTTGCACCAGTCACATGGAAATTAATAATCCAATTTGATTTTGACTGATACTTTTTATATAGTATTTGGCATCAGGACAATTAAAAACATATATGGCTGATGCTTTTTATGTGGTTTTTAGCCTCAGTAAAATTTAAAACGGATGTGAGTGATGCTTTTTATGTGGTTTTGGCTTCACGAAAATTAAAAACCGATGTGAGTGATGCTTTTTATGCAGTTTTTGGCCTGAGGACAATTAAAAACTGATTTTCCCCATCCGATGTCATATGACCTTGCTATGGTGGATAGGCTTACATAACTAATAGAATCACACCTCTACACCCATACACACTGAGCAGTACAGTTTGCTTTAATGTTAAATGTACACCTTCGGCTTTGTTGTATGATTCATTTGTCATTTGTAGTCGACCACTATTAAATTATGATGCTTATAGTGCCATCTATTGCTACATATTTTAACTATTTATTTTTCTTTTGCCACACATTTTCCCCCTTCTCTGATAATATTCTGTTGCAATTTGACATCATTCTGACCAGTGGTGTTATTCCTACAGTGGTTTGAAAGTTTAATTATAATCACCCTGTACATGACAGTAATGAAGGGCAAATATATCAACAAAAATAATCTAGTTTTGAAAGTACAATGTAATTGGGTAGATAAAAAATCTACTCACCAGGCAGTGGTTGCAGAAAACACATATATAGAGATTTAAATTTGTAGGCTTTCAGAGTCGGTGACTCCTTCTTCTGACAGAATGGTTTAAGGGGATGGAAGAGGGGTGAAGGAAAAAGATGTTTAGGAAATGGGGGGAGTTCAGGAAAGTCACCCAGAACCGTGGATTAGGGGAGAATTACTGGACAGAATGAAAAGGAAAGTCCATTTCCATCACCCCTCTCTTTCCCCTTCTTCTGCCACTACTTGGTGAATAGATTTTTTATCCATCCCATTCAACTATATTTTTAAAAAGGGTAGATTGTTTGGATTTGTGTCTGGGAACATGTATCTTCTAACCGCTGAATCAGGTTGGCTGTTCTCATGTTACTGGCGTGAGCATCTAAGGACAGTAGTCAAAGGATGGTGAAACCATAAACAGGCAACAAAGTGCTGATGTCCACACCTCATCACAGAGCATGGAGGTTGGAGGGTTATCTGCTATGTAAAATGAGACAGCCAGCCAGCAGTCTTATGACAGAATATGATGTTGGTGCAGGTACATGTGTTTCACACAATGCAGTTCAGCACACATTGATGAATATGAGTCTCTGCAGCAGATGGGCTCTACGTGTTCCCACACCAACACAACCACATAATCAATTACGATTTCAGAGGATGTGGAATTATAGAAATCCAAAAGTTGATCAATGTAAAAGTGTCATCTGGTTGGATAAATTATGTTTCTTGTTAAACTATGTCAATAGTCATGTCTGGATGTGTCATCTTTCATATGAACTGCTGCTCAAAACATGCACTGCACCACAGAAGCAAGTCAGTGGCAGCAGCATTATGCTGTGGGAGACATTCATCTGGTTTTCCACAAGGGGACTACATTAACATATTGCAAATCATGTGCATCACTTTATGCTTGATGTCTTACCCAACACTGATGGCATCTTCCAACAAGATAACTGTAAGCATCACTAGGGCAGACACATGCTATGAAAGATGAAGGTAAACTCACATTCATGCTTTAGCCACAAAATTCACCTGATGTGAACCCAATAGAACAAATCTGGTACCCTATCGAGAACCAGCTACAGGCTCACAAACCACCATTCCGTAACTTATAGGAATTATGTGATCTGTGCGTAGACATTTACCATTGGAAACTGACCAAGGACTTGTCAAATCCATGCCATACACAACTGCTGCTGCACAGCATTCCAAAGATGGACTCACATGCTATTAAGTATATAGTCATAAAGTTTTGGCTCATCATTGTAGGAGAGAACTGTGTTAGAGGGACTGTCTTTCTGAACCTAATTCATGGAAAATTATGTTTCAACTCAAGCTGGTGTCTGTCTCAGCACCATAGTAAAAATTCAAAATAGTTTGGACTAAAAGACGTAAGACGTGGTTGAACCCACATTCACATTTTTTTTTCCCCCCTCATCAGTCTCTGACAAGTTTGATGCAGCCCACCACAAATCCTCTCTTGTGCCAACACCTTTATCTCAAAGAGTAGCACTTGCAAACTATGACCTCAATTATTTGCTGAATGTATGCCAGTCCCAGTCTCCCTCTACAGTTTTTTCATGTTAAAGCTCCCTGTATAACCATGGAAGTTATTCTGTGATGTCTTAACAGGTGTCCTACCATCCTGTCCCTTCTTGTCAGTGTTTTCCATATATTTTTTTCCTCACCAGTCCTATGGAGAACCTCCTCATTGCATACCTTATCGTGTCAAATGCTTCAATTCTCTTCTGTCCTGGTTTTCCTATAGCCCGTTTTTCAGTATCATACAATGTTGTGCTCCAAATGTACATTCTAAGAAATTTCTCCCTCAAATTGAAGAATATGTTTGATATCAGTTGACTTCTCTTGCCAGGAATGCTCTTTTTGCCAGTGCTAGTCTGTTTTTTATGTCCTCCTTGCTCTCACCATCATGGATTATTTTGCTGCCTAGATAGCAGAATTCCTTAACTTCATCAACTTCATGATCACCAATCCTGATGTTAATTTTTCTTGCTGTTCTCATTTTGCTGCTTCTCATTACTTTCATATTTCTTTTATTTACTCTCAATCCATATTCTGCTCTCATTAGACTGTCCACTCCATTCAGCAGATCCTGTAATTCTTCTTAATTTTCACTGAGGATAGCAATGTCATCAGTGAATCTTATCATTGATATCATTTCACCTTGAATTTTAATTCCACTCTTGAATCTTTCTTTTATTTCCCCCATTGCCTCTTTGATGTACTGACCATACAATAAGGGCATTCTATCTATACATTGCAGAAGCAAAAGCAGTGAGTAAGATATATGGCATCTAAAGTACAGGGCTATTACAAATGATTGAAGCGATTTCATAAATTCACTGTAGCTCCATTCATTGACATATGGTCACAACACACTACAGATACGTAGAAAAACTCATAAAGTTTTGTTCGGCTGAAGCCGCACTTCAGGTTTCTGCCGTCAGAGCGCTCGAGAGCGCAGTGAGACAAAATGGCGATAGGAGCCGAGAAAGCGTATGTCGTGCTTGAAATGCACTCACATCAGTCAGTCATAACAGTGCAACGACACTTCAGGACGAAGTTCAACAAAGATCCACCAACTGCTAACTCCATTCGGTGATGGTATGCGTAGTTTAAAGCTTCTGGATGCCTCTGTAAGGGGAAATCAACGGGTCGGCCTGCAGTGAGCGAAGAGACGGTTGAACGCGTGCAGGCAAGTTTCACGCGTAGCCCGCGGAAAATTGGCTCATGCCACAACTGGAGACCGACAGCGCCGACTTCATCTTTCAACAGGATGGTGCTCCACCGCACTTCCATCATGATGTTCAGCATTTCTTAAACAGGAGATTGGAAAACCGATGGATCGGTCGTGGTGGAGATCATGATCAGCAATTCATGTCATGGTCTCCACGCTCTCCCGACTTAACCCCATGCGATTTCTTTCTGTGGGGTTATGTGAAAGATTCAGTGTCTAAACCTCCTCTACCAAGAAACGTGCCAGAACTGCGAGCTCGCATCAACGATGCTTTCGAACTCATTGATGGGGACATGCTGTGCCGAGTGTGGGAGGAACTTGATTATCGGCTTGATGTCTGCCGAATCACTAAAGGGGCACATATCGAACATTTGTGAATGCCTAAAAAAACTTTTTGAGTTTTTGTATGTGCGTGCAAAGCATTTTGAAAATATCTCAAATAATAAAGTTATTGTAGAGCTGTGAAATCGCTTCAATCATTTGTAATAACCCTGTATATGGTTAGTAGTACAATTATCAAAAAGGAAAATTTAGATGTATTTAAAACTGCTGTGGTGACGCATACCACTTCAGAGAAGTGATATGTATCCCAATGTCTTTTTACCAACGAATGATAACTGTGAATGAAAAATATGAAATAAGGTGTCATAGGATACTGTAAGGGATTGTTATTTTTATCTGCATGTGGTGAGTCATGCTGAGGGAGGACATATGTCTTAAAGATGGATCAGGGTGCAGCAACTTTGCCAGAGGAAATACCTGTTCAAACATGAAAATTTAAGTGCCAGGAATTGTTGACCTGTTTTGGAAAGGCACTGAAGTCCTAAGAGAATACATAAACACTTTTTACAATGTGTTTTAGAAAACAAATGAAGTATTCTGTGGAATATTCATTCAGTGTTTCATGTCTGGATTCTAATGTTGAATATCAGTAATGAGAAGAATGTTTGCTATACTTTGTGGGACACTATACATTTAAAGAGTCAATGGGTGAGTTATGGATACTAGATGGACTTCTTATATAATTTAACAGAAGTTTCTCTCAACAGCAGTATAAGAGCAGTTGGATATGAGTCTGACAGCAGCCATACAAGAGGTTATGGTCAAGAAATCATGAAGGTAACGAAGAAACTGCATTAAATAATACAATGCCCAATAGACCACCTCACTGCATTGTCTGCTAAGATACTTCACCAATTAATGATTTCAATAGAATGTTCCGGAGCCTTAACACAAATTTTAATGGTACATCCTCTATGAAAAATAAGAAAAACTTTTTAGGCTAATCAAAAGGGGCAAGTGAGTGTCAAGTAAAATTTGTGGTCTGGCCATAGAGTGACTTACATAAATAGCAGTGTCAATATACCAAATGATCACATACAGGCAGCAACAGATACTTGAACAAAGACAGCACTTTATTGCAATTAACCAGTCCAAAAGGATCTGCAGAAAGGAAGTGGAAGAAATAAAGAAGGAAAACAATGCTAGATTCATTAAAAAAGCTCACAATACCTGCCAGGCAGCATGGCACCTGGTCAACAAACATAGTGGAAAAAAAAGTATCTTGCACAAATATTTAATATTTGCATTCTAGAAGAATTCAATCAGTACTTTATGTGGAGTGCAGAAAGTATTACAGGTGAAATACTACACTCAGGAATAGATCCTACAATTTTTGTGAAGTTTAGAAAGCAGTGCATCATTTAAAACTGGTAGAGCATACATCCTAACCAAATGACACTGTAAAAAATTTATGAACCACCATTGAGGCCAGACATTAATGGCATTTTTGAAAAAGAAGATAATTGGTTAAATTGCTCAACTACTAAGTGAAGAAGTTGTACAACACAAAGAGAATTTACTACATGAAGTGCCGCAAGGATGTGCACTAGGCACTCTGTTGTTTCATATTTTTGGTAATGATCTAAGCTTAAATGGACATATTCTGCAGTTTAAAAATAACACAACATTATTCACCAGTGGGAAGAGAAATATACAGGCAGTGCAACAAACTGATGTTCCTTTTTATGAGGCCAAGGAATGTTTTAGTGCACAGAATATGTAACTAAATGAAAACAAAACACAGAGGTAGTGGAACAATCAATAAAATAGGATCTATTAAAATTCTTGGCTTCTCCATTGACAATAAATTAACTTGGAAAGAGCATACTGTAGAAGTTTGTGTAGAGGTGCCTAAGTAATCCATGTCTGTAGTAAGTCATCAGCCTGCAACATATCCCTTTACATTTAGTTTAGTCCCTTTTGCATATAAGGTGAGTTTTAATTGCACATTTTAGAAAATGCGATGAAATTTGCTCTATGTTAAAGGCTGCATGGTGGTAAGACTGTATGCATGAACGGGGGAGAGACTGGGACAGAGTGAATGCAAATTTGAAGTGTAGATTAACTTTTATCTCTCTGTAGCATTTTATTAATCTTAACCACATTTGTTTCTAGTTATTGTAGTATGGGTACTGATACCTTCATCACTGAGAACCCAGAAAAATGTGTGCGCGTGCACACATACACACACACACACACACACACACACACACACACACACACACACACAGAGAGAGAGAGAGAGAGAGAGAGAGAGAGAGAGAGAGAGAGAGAGAGAGAATGGCCACTTTGCATCCAAGGTGCAGAAACATGCTGTTTTTCTACAGAAGAAAGCAGTGAAGATATTACTTACAGTGAAAATGAACTATTGCAGACCTATCTTTGCTAAACTAAAACTTATGTCTGTTTACAGTCAACATGCATTCAGCTACTACATTCCCATGTGGTTGGACCAAGAAATTCATCAGCACAACAGTCAGAATAAAGACAGCTTAGACAGATGTTAGCTAATGAAGACACAAGATAGTTTTCTAGAGATGACCATGAAAAGATTTAGCACACTACCACTTTTTGGTTTCTACAAGAGGACCTATTTAAAGCAAATATGTTGTGTGACCTAAAAGAAGGTCCTTTATACTCTATAGATAACTTGTTTCTAGTGATGGAACAATGAATACCCGACTTACAAATCAGTACTGATATTGAACTTTAAATGATTCTCCACTGTATTGCAGTATTATTATTGTAGGATAATGCAGTCCTCACTGCTCAAGGATGTAGCAGTATGGGTAATATTCTTCCACCGATGAGAGTCACTAATGCTACCTCCATGACACATTGTTGTGCAATCGTCATCAAGCAAAACCCAGTGAAAAACCATATTCTTGCAAATAAGATTTGTAAATTGCTGTTATAAATGATACAAAGCCAATTTTCAGATTCCTATCGAATCCTGGACTGCTGGGAAAAAAATGTACATCAGAAAATGCAATACACAAATGCTGGATAAAAATTGCATTATATGAGCATCCAAATACACTATTTGTATTTTCAAATGTTGTTAGGACATTTGGATGTAATATCTAGGGTTTAATAGTGGTAGGCACTAGCTATCAGCAAATCACAGTTGTTTTATAGGCACTAGTGCTCACTGTTTTATACATACATGTCAAGTGTGGCTGGCTGCATGCGCTGGAGGGGAAGGCATCATCAGCTGTCTCTCTCTACGAAGTATGTTATGTGATTTCTGAAATTATTTTCTTAATGACTTTTTTACTGTATAACAAATTCAAAACTACTGGAGCCACATTTTCTTCAGTGTACAGTCTTCATCAGTTGATTTTATAGAATACACTCAGGCTGATAATAAATTGGACACCTTGTATTTAGCCAAAGTATGGTGCATTGAATCTAAGTAACCCACCCCACCTAATTTGGAGAACTTTTTCAGTGACAAATATGATGCTGGGTGGCTAAAATACAATGCACTTTAGGACATAAGTTGGTGTGTGCAATATGTGGCTAACACTTCTAAATCATTTTTAAAAGTGGAAGGTGAGCCACAGTCTCCTCTAAGCAAAGTAAATATGTTTTATGTAGTGATGGGATACAACACCGTACTATACTTGAAGTGGTCTTTGCTTCCTAAAATAATTCACTGAAGTGTTTCTTGTTTATTTTTCACCCAAGGTTTATCAAGTAACTCACAGTCACAGCATAAGCTTACATCAAATCCACAGTCTTTTTATTTTGTTTAAGAACAATTGACAACAGACTATGGCAGATCCAGGAGCACATTTATCTAAAGCACTGAGTCCTCAAAGTCATAATACCCACAATACTTTGTACCGTATTCAGATTTAGACATTGAAATGAGAGTCTTGTAAACTTTAGTATACAATATATATTGTATTTGATTATGAGCTAATACATAAAACTGTTTCTTATCTATTTTTTATGGAATACTGTACTACTTGTAATGTCAGTTGGTATCTCATAAATAGTTACAGTACGCATACAGAAATATTTGTAACAGAGCTTTTCATGAAAGCATAAATGGCTCCAAACTGCTGCCATTGGGAAAGATAATACACTGATTCATCTTCATGCAGACACATCAGTGGGATCTATACAAAATGGTACATTGTTCAAAGCCAGGAAAATGGACTACCACTTAAGACTGTAATGGAAATGTAATTCAGCAATGGTTTGAAGGACCCCTGTTGGAAATATCAACTTGATCATTTGTAATTGCATGAGAAAATGTATCATATTATTTGACGATCCATGCTGAGACATCTGCAATTGTCTCCAGAACATGCATGGACTTCGTAAAACAAAAAACAAAAACTTTTACATATTATATGGCTAAAACAGGTAAATTATTGGGTCTCTTGAGATGAATCAAAGCTGTAGTTTTTTTTCTTTTAGAGAAGCGTCATGAGTGTCAAGTTTTGAGTAATGCTACTTCTCTTGCTGACACATTAAAATCTGCATCTTTGCCCAGCCACAGCAGGATTCACTTAACTTCACTTCATCAACATGCTAAAGCAGTTGCAGTTGTGACAGAATCCTGGAACAGTGTATTAGTAAACAAATAACCAAGTAAAAGTCAGGTTAACTGCTTATGGAAAGCTCATTCTCAGTATAAAAATAAATGCATAATTTCTTCACTTACGTTGTTGCAAACCCGTAATAATAACCATTTCACCAGCTATTGATTGCCCTTAAAAAAGTTACACTATTTTACTGAAAAAATCTGTAGTTACTTGTACATTGCAATAGATAAGGAAGTTTTGCTTGCTAACTATATGAAAAAATATTCTCCTTGATGCAAGCTATCATTTATCAACAGTTAGTTTTGATACCTCAAATCAATTATGAGATATGAGGCATGCTGTGAACATTTCACTCTCACAGAGCATGAGCAGAACTGAGGTGCACTACGTCCAATCCATTTGCTCAAGACTAGAGACTGATATAGATCGGTTAAAGAAAAATTTGATAAATTAGCTAAATTTTATATGCAGCAATATATGATTTAACATGCACCAAATGTAAACTCATAATGACTCCTATTTTTTGTTGCAGTCTATTCTAATTTCATGTGATGGATTATTTAATTTTGAAGTAATACTCTAACTATGATAATTAACAAAACAATAGGCAGTTCATCACAAATTACAAATAAGGCTGTAATTTGCACAAAAATCAACTTCTTTCACCAAATAGTTTCTTTAATATTGTGTGAGGGAGCACACACACACTGCCATGCCCACAGAGTAGTGAGTCACCCATCGGCAAAGAATGTTTTGTTCATAAAAGGTGAAGTGCACAGCTCAACATGGGACAGAAAACTAAGGAAACTGTTCTTTGGGAGCACTGCTAACAGCTTACTATGGGCTAGTTCATTCACAAATTTCATATTATATCCTGGTCTGGAAGAAACCTGCAAATGTGCACATACAAAGAATACTAAAGCTGTAAAAGAAAGGTGTAAATATGAATTAGGTAGTAATAAAGGAGATGAACCAATGAAAGGCAGAAGCACTGTGTCTTTGACAGGTACACAAACAAAAAGTACAGGGCTTTGGCTTTGCTAGCTTTCAGAATGAAATTCCTTTTTCAAGCCTGTAGGAGAAACATGCAGGGGAAAAAAAAGCAGGTTGTGAAGCAGCTATTGAAATATCACTCTGCTGCATGTTATTCCACTGGGTGGTCCACCTTGTTTTTGGCAAGCCATTCATTCTGGTTGACAGCTGGTTAATTGTCATATCAAAGTAAAATGCGGGCCAGGGGTTGCAGCAGAGCTGGTATACAACATGGCTTCTTCTGATGTATTAGGATAAGTCTGTGATGGGTCTGGAGTAGAAGGTGCTCAATGGGTGGATAGGGTCTTCCACAAGGGTATGATGCCTGTGGCAGGGGATTGGGGTTGGAAGTGGCATAGGGATGGACTAGGATGTTGGGGAGGTTGGGTAGATGGTGGAACACTACTTTGGGAGGGGATGGAAGTATCTTGGGTAGGACATCCTCCATTCCTTCATTTCAGTGCATGGTGACTGATAATCAAAGCCCTGCTAAAGGATATGGTTCATTCGTTCTAGTCCTAGGTAGTACTGGGTGACAAGGAGGGAGGGCGCATCTTTGTGGCTGATTCTTGGGTTGGGTGTGAGGATTAGGTGTGTGTGTTGTTGTTGTTGTTGTGGTCTTCAGTGCTGAGACTGGTTTGATGCAGCTCTCCATGCTACTCTATCCTGTGCAAGCTTCTTCATCTCCCAGTATCTACTGAAACCTACATCCATCTGAATCTGCTTAGTGTATTCATCTCTTGGTCTCCCCCTATGATTTTTACCCTCCATGCTGCCCTCCAATACTAAATTGGTGAACCCTTGATGCCTCAGAACATGTCCTACCAACCGATCCCTTCTTCTGGTCAAGTTGTGCCACAAACTTCTCTTCTCCCCAATCCTATTCAATACTTCCTCATTAGTTATGTGATCTACCCATCTAATCTTCAGCATTCTTCTGTAGCACCACATTTCGAAAGCTTCTATTCTCTTCTTGTCCAAACTATTTACCGTCCACGTTTCACTTCCATACATGGCTACACTCCATACAAATACTTTCAGAAATGACTTCCTGACACTTAAATCTATACTCGCTGTTAACAAATTTTTCTTCTTCAGAAACGCTTTCCTTGCCTTTGCCAGTCTACATTTTATATCCTCTCTACTTCGCCCATCATCAGTTATTTTGCTCCCCAAATAGCAAAACTCCTTTACTACTTTAAGTGTCTCATTTCCTAATCTAATACCCTCAACATCACCCGACTTAATTCGACTACATTCCATTATCCTCGTTTTGCTTTTGTTGTTGTTCATCTTATATCTTCCCTTCAAGACACCATCCATTCCGTTCAACTGCTCTTCCAAGTCCTTTGCTGTCTCTGACAGAATTTCAATGTCATTGGCGAACCTCAAAGTTTTTATTTCTTCTCCATGGATTTTAATACCTACTCCGAATTTTTCTTTTGTTTCCTTTACTGCTTGCTCAATATACAGATTGAATAGCATCTGGGAGAGGCTACAACCCTGTCTTACTCCCTTCCCAACCACTGCTTCCCTTTCATGTCCCTCAACTCTTATAACTGCCATCTGGTTTCTGTACAAATTCTAAATAGCCTTTCGCTCCCTGTATTTTACCCCTGCCACCTTTAGAATTTGAAAGAGAGTATTCCAGTCAACATTGTCAAAAGCTTTCTCTAAGTCTACAAATGCAAGAAATGTAGGTTTGCCTTTCCTTAATCTTTCTTCTAAGATAAGTCGTAAGGTCAGTATTGCCTCACGTGTTCCAGTATTTCTACGGAATCCAAACTGATCTTCCCCGAGGTCGGCTTCTACCAGTTTTACCATTCGTCTGTAAAGAATTTGTGTTAGTATTTTGCAGCTGTGGCTTATTAAACTGATTGTTCGGTAATTTTCACATCTGTCAACACCTGCTTTCTTTGGGATTGGAATTATTATATTCTTTTTGAAGTCTGAGGGTATTTCACCTGTTTCATACATCTTGCTCACCAGATGGTAGAGTTTTGTCAGGACTGGCTCTCCCAAGGCCGTCAGTAGTTCCAATGGAATGTTGTCTACTCCGGGGGCCTTGTTTCAACTCAGGTCTTTCAGTGCTCTGTCAAACTCTTCACGCAGTATCATATCTCCCATTTCATCTTCATCTACATCCTCTTCCATTTCCATAATATTGTCCTCAAGTGCATCGCCCTTGTATAGACCCTCTATATACTCCTTCCACCTTTCTGCTTTCCCTTCTTTGCTTAGAACTGGGTTTCCATCTGAGTTCTTGATGTTCATACAAGTGGTTCTCTTCTCTCCAAAGGTCTCTCTAATTTTCCTGTAGGCAGTATCTATCTTACCCCTAGTGAAATAAGCCTCTACATCCTTACATTTGTCCTCTAGCCATCCCTGCTTAGCCATTTTGCACTTCCTGTCGATCTCATTTTTGAGACGTTTGTATTCCTTTTTGCCTGCTTCATTTACTGCATTTTTATATTTTCTCCTTTCATCAATTAAATTCAATATTTCTTCTGTTACCCAAGGATTTCTACTAGTCCTCATCTTTTTACCTACTTGATCCTCTGCTGCCTTCTCTACTTCATTCCTCAAAGCTCCCCATTCTTCTTCTACTGTATTTCTTTCCCCCATTCCTGTCAATTGTTCCCTTATGCTCTCCCTGAAACTCTGTACAACTTCTGGTTCTTTCAGTGTATCCAGGTCCCATCTCCTTAAATTCCCACCTTTTTTGCAGTTTCTTCAGTTTTAATCTACAGGTCATAACCAATAGATTGTGGTCAGAGTCCACATCTGCCCCTGGAAATGTCTTACAATTTAAAACCTGGTTCCTAAATCTCTGTCTTACCATTATATAATCTATCTGATACCTTTTAGTATCTCCAGTATTCTTCCATGTATACAACCTTCTATCATGATTCTTAAACCAAGTGTTAGCTATGATTAAGTTGTGCTCTGTGCAAAATTCTACCAGGCAGCTTCCTCTTTCATTTCTTAGCCCCAATCCATATTCACCTACTACGTTTCCTTCTCTCCCTTTTCCTACACTCGAATTCCAGTCACCCATGACTATTAAATTTTCGTCTCCCTTCACTATCTGAATAATTTCTTTTATTTCATCACACAATTCTTCAATTTCTTCATCATCTGCAGAGCTAGTTGGCATATAAACTTGTACTACTGTAGTAGGTGTGGGCTTCGTATCTATCTTGGCCACAATAATGTGTTCACTATGCTGTTTGTAGTAGTTTAACCGCATTCCTATTTTCCTATTCATTATTAAACCTACTCCGGCATTACCCCTATTTGACTTTGTGTTTATAACCCTGTAGTCACCTGACCAGAAGTCTTGTTCCTCCTGCCACCGAACTTCACTAATTCCCACTATATCTAACTTTAACCTATCCATTTCCCTTTTTAAATTTTCTAACCTACCTGCCCGATTAAGGGATCTGACATTCCACACTCCGATCCGTAGAACGCCAGTTTTCTTTCTCCTGATAACGACATCCTCTTCAGTAGTCCCCGCCCGGAGATCCGAATGGGGGACTATTTTACCTCCGGAATATTTTACCCAAGAGGATGCCATCATCATTTAATCATACAGTAAAGCTGCATGCCCTCGGGAAAAATTATGGCCGTAGTTTCCCCTTGCTTTCAGCCATTCGCAGTACCAGCACAGCAAGGCCGTTTTGGTTATTGTTACAAGGCCAGATCAGTCAATCATCCAGACTGTTGCCCTTGCAACTACTGAAAAGGCTGCTGCCCCTCATCAGGAACCACACGTTTGTCTGGCCTCTCAACAGATACCCCTCCGTTGTGGTTGTACCTACGGTACGGCTATCTGTATCGCTGAGGCACGCAAGCCTCCCCACCAACGGCAAGTTCCATGGTTCATGGGGGGGAGGGGGGGGGGGAGGGATATGATATGAGAGATCTGTTTGTGTATTAGGTCTGGAGGGTATTGCACGTATGTGAAGACCTCTATGAGGCCTTCAGAATACTGTGCAAGGGAGTTCTCATCACTGCAGATGCCTCTGCCACAGGTGGCCAGGCTGTATGGGAGGGATTTTTTGGTGTGGAAGGGGTGGCAGCTGTCAAAGTGCAGGTACTGTTGGTGATTGGTGGGTCTGATGTGGACTGAGGTGTGGATGGAGCCATCAGAGAGGAAGAGATTGACATCTAAGAAGGTGGCACAATGGATGGAAGACCAGATGAAGTGGATGGGAGAGAAGATGTTGCGATTGTGGAAGAATGAGGATAAGGTGTCCTAGCATTGGGTCCAGATTACAAAGATGTCATCAATAGATGTGAACCAGAAAAGGGGTTTGGTGTTTTGGGAAGCTAGGAATGTTTCCTCTAGGTGGCCCTTGAAGAGGCTTGCATGGGAGAGTGCCATGCTGGTACCCATGGTTGTGCCAAAAATTTGTTTGTATACCTTCCCTTTGAAGGTGAGGTAGTTAAAGGTTAGGATGTAGTTGGTTAGGTGTACGAGGAATGAAATGGTGGGTCTGGAATCTGCAGGGCATTGGAAGAGGTAGTGTTCAATCATGGCAAGGCCATGGACATGAAGGATGTTGTGTATAGGGAGGTTGCATCTACAGTGATAAGTAGGAACACTGGAAGTAAGGGTCTGGGGAGGGTAGAGAGCTGGTGCTGGAAGTGGTTGGTATCTTTAATGTGGGAGGCTAGGTTTTGGACAATTGATTGCAGATGTTGGTCAGCAAGGGCAAAGATTCTTTTGCTGGGGGCACTGTAACTGGCCACAATGTGGCACACCAACATCCTTCATGCCCATGGCCTTGCCGCGATTGAACACTACCTTTCCCAATGCCCTGCAGATTCCAGACCCACTGCTTCATTCCTCATACACCTCATGGATTCAGCATGTAGAGGATGGGTGTGCCGGCTGTTGTTGGGGTGAATACAGAGATGGATTCAAGGGAGAGATTCTGGGAAGGGTCTAAGGATTTCAGCAAGGATTGGAGGTTATGTTGGACTTCTGGGATGGGGCCACTTTGGCAGAGCTTGTAGGTAGAGGTGTCAGACAACTGGTGGAGGCCCTCTCCCAGGTATTCATTCCAGTTCATCACAACAGTGGTGGAAACTTTGTCTGCTGGGAGGATGATCAGGTCAGGATCCATTGTTAGGTTGTATAGGGCAACCCTTTCTTCTGCTGAAAGGTTGTTATTCTTAGGAAGAAACCTGGGGAAGATGGCCATAGGATAGTTAGGTTATGATGTTTGTAGTAGCTTACCCACACTCCTATTTTTTTTTATTCATTATTAAACCTACTCCTGCATTATCCCTATTTGATTTTGTATTTATAACCTCGTATTCACCTGACCAAAAGTCTTGTTCCTCCTGCCACCGAATTTCACTAATTCCCAATATATATAACAGGACAATGCACGTCCGCATGTATCTCGTGCCACCCAACATGCTCTAGAAGGTGTAAGTCAACTACCCTGGCCAGCAAGATCTCTGGATCTGTCCCCCATTGAGCATGTTTGGGACTGGATGAAGCGTCGTCTCACGCGGTCTGCACGTCCAGCACGAACGCTGGTCCAACTGAGGTGCCAGGTGGAAATGGCATAGCAAGCCGTTCCACAGGACTACATCCAGCATCTCTACGATCGTCTCCATGGGAGAACAGCAGCCTGCATTGCTGCGAAATGTGGATATACACTGTACTAGTGCCGACATTGTGCATGCTCTGTTGCCTGTGTCTATGTGCCTGTGGTTCTGTCAGTGTGATCATGTGATGTATCTGACCCCAGGAATGTGTCAATAAAGTTTCCCCTTCCTGGGACGATGAATTCACGGTGTTCTTATTTCAATTTCCAGGAGTGTATATAAAATAATAGAAAACATGTCAGCTTTCAAAAATAAACTAAAATGTTACTTGATTAAAACTTGTCCATACAGTGTGAAAGAATACCTTGAAGCAAAAAATTAATGTAATGTTTCATACATAACTGTGCAAATATGAAAAAAAAACCTTTGACAAATCATAAAGTGACTTCAAAGTTCGGTAACTATGTATCTATATTAACTTTTTTTAGATTCTTGTATTTAAAAGGCTATTTTTTGGGTAAATCAGACATTTTACAGATATATGCATGTAGCTATGTATTTTTGATACTTATAATTTATCAAACTTCATGTAATCTTATCCAATAACATTGTACAGAATGGTTCAAGGACATAAATAAATAAATGCAAATATGATCTGCAACAGAGGAAGAAACTCATTCAGCACTAAGAATGAGAATGTGTTTCTGTGCAGACACCAAGTTATTGCATGGGAGCATTTTATTTAATATTTGACTAATGGTTATCATGTGCTCAATTACTAATGTCAGTGATAAAGCATTCCCTTCAATCAGATTTAACTAAGGAAGGAAAATGGGAAATATTGCAGAATTGTAAATGGTGACACTGTTACACTATTCTGAGACAATTTATGGGATGCAAAATGGGAAGAAGTGAACCCAGAACACATTCTCTCATAAAAATATTCTTACAGTATTATAGATTCAGTTTTACTTTGCAATAGATCATGGACATTTGCAGTTTAAGCCAAGGAAAAGTGTAGCTAACATTTGGGATCAAGCTTATCTTGCACTAGAGAGAAGGAGCTTAAAACAAGGAGAACTTGGAGTCTTATTAGACATGAAATAAATAAAAGCAGGAACACAAATGATATTATCATTGACTGCTGAATTCAATGACTTCTTCCTAATAGTAGCTGAACTACTTTATACCACTTATACTTACACTTACTGAATGTAACCCAGTAATTTCTCAAGAAATCCACCAGGAATCTTTCAACAGGTTTCTTCCTCTTAATATTCTGTAATATAATGACAAACTGACTTTTGCATGTAATATCTGTGTTTCACCATCCTGCACAGAAACAAAAGAGGCAGCTTAATATCTTTAATCAGTTCTTCAATGTAAACTTGATACATAAAGTCAGAAATTTCATTTTGTATAATGAGTAACATATATTTACAGATGGAAGTATTACAGTTCTTTAAGTGATGAGCTAATGCACTGTCAAAATTTCCTAAAAAAACAACAAATCTAAGAAATTGCCACATTTAGCTGACTCCCATTTTTCATTGGAAGTCCTTAGTGATAATTCACAAGTTCCACAAAGTGTTAAGCACTCTACTATTCTGTTTAATATGTGTCTATTCTTTGTAACTAATTCATCATTTTCCTGAACTGACATTTTATATGCTGAATCAACCTGAGCAACAGTGTTAACGGTGCCAAATATTTTGTGTTTACCAGCATTTTCTAAATGTAGTCCACTTTTTTAATGCGTCTCTAATTAGATTGCCTAAATGCGTTAGAACCTTACAGGTGATTGTGGTTCACTATCCTTCACCAGCAAATAACACACAATAGAAACAAAAAAATGTAGTTTCTCTTCACTCATTGTTAACCATGACTTTTTGCAGAACCATACTGCAGGAAGTTCTATTCTTTAGACCACTGAGTTGAGACATTAAGAAATTTTTTTGTAGATGTGCACCTGTTGCTTAATTTGTAGCTCCTCTTCCATTATCAAGAAATTAAAGGGCTTTTTAGCAACAATCTACTTCATTTATTTTAAAATCACTGTAAGAATATTTGAGTTTCAACCACACAGGTCAGGGATATGGAAAACTACTGAGAAATGGCCCTGTTTGCTGTTCGAGACATTTCTCACTGACAAAGAAGGTGCGGCGACCGGGGGGGTGGGGGGGGGGTGAATGTAGTAAGGCCATGACAATGATTGCAGGTAGGTGCATTAAGTGATGCAGGTGAAAATTTGGGCTACTGGCCCAAGCTGGCTGGCCCTAAATATTGTGCAGAGCTGCGGACAGGTGTGAGAGCAGAAAAGTAACAGAGACAGTTGGGTTCTCTGCTGTATGTGTGAACTGGTCTGCCCCCCTCCCAAGGTAGCCCCAGGATATGGGACAGCAAGGGATGAGATGGAGAAAGGGAAACAGTATGCTCACCATAACTGCATTTTTTTGGAGCTGGGTGCATGGAGGGAATATGAGCCACCTGACACTGTCCCACAGTGTTGGGTGAACAAACAAGTTCATCACTGTGGAAGGATGGGCCAAGGGGAAGAGTGAGGGAGAAGTAGCAGCACGACGTGGCACAGCTAACTGGATGCTCAAAATAACTTCATGTGTTTCTCAAATAAATCAATGGAAACTGGGACTGATTTCCTCTGTTCTCTGTTACTCATACTACCTTTATTTATTCCATTCCATTGTAGCCTGTTTTCTATAACTTAAACAACGCTGTATTGATTCTTACGGAAATAATGCAATATACATTAATACTCAATTTTATTCTACACAATACTACTTCAGGTTTACTTTAAATATGCCCTGTAATGGTAGTGAGTGTTAGTCACCTTTGATATTGGACATAGTGAGCTTATGTTAGTCAAAAATGCCTTTAAGGTGATGAAGATGCCATTGGCAACAACTCACGGAGTTCAAACCAGGTTGTGTAATAGGACTATGAGAAGCTGGATGTTCTTCCATGATACTTCAGAAAGAGTTGACAGGACTGTAGCCACTGTACATGCCTCCCAGCAATGATGATCACAGAAATGAATGGTTACAAGCAGAATGGGTTCCAGACTGCCACGAAGCACTACCGAGAAGGAAGACGGTTGCATTCAATGTATGACTGTGGTGTATCATACTTCATCTTAAGCATTAATTCAAGCTGCAGTTGGCACCACAGTGACACAATGAGCTGTTAAAAATCGATAACATCAGGGACATCTCTGAGACAGGAGCGACTTCAGTGTTGTCAAGTGAGAGCTCGCTAGAGGGCAGAGTAGAGGTCTGTTGTGTTTTTTTATGGAAACTGGTTCTGCCTTGGTGTCAATGATGGTTGATTGTTGGTTAGAAGGGGGCCACGTGAGTGCCTGCAACCAACTTGTCCATGGCCCAGTCACAGTTGACCTACACCTGGAGTTATTGTCCGGGGTCCAATTTTGTATGACAGCAGGAACACTCTCTTGGTTATCCCATGTATCCTAACTGCAAATTTGTACTTCAGTCTGGTGATTTGACCAGTTAAACTGCCATTCATGGGTAGCATTCCAGGGGGTGTTTTCCAACAGGATAATGCTCACCCATAAACCAATATTTTAAGCAATTATGGTCTACTGAGTGTTGACATGCTGCCTTAGGTGGGGTTTGATCACCAGATCTGTCTCCAAACATGTATGGGACATCATTGAATGATGACACCAGCATCATCCAAAAGCAGCATTAACTGCGCCTGTATTGACCAACCAAGTGCAACAGATATGGAACTCCATCCCACAAATTGACATATGTCACCTGCACAACACTATGAATGCACATTTGCATGCTTGCATTCAACATTCTGGCAGTTACACCAGTTATTAATGTACCAGAATTTCACATTTGCAATGGCCCTTCTCACACTTACATTAACCTGTCAACTTGCAATTGCTTAAATATATTACCTAGGCAAATGTATTCCTGAAATTTCATTACTCTATTTCATTTCTTGGTGCAGGGATTTTTTTCTGTCAGTGTAGTTCTAACAGACGACAAGAAGCGATGTGGATCTGGTTTGCAAACTTCCCACCTCTCTCTCTTAGTTGACATATTGGTGTGCACAGCTAATCTTCTGCTCTGGATAGCCGGCCACATCAATCTCCAAAAACTTCTTCTCCAAAGAATAATGCTGGTTAAGGGAATTTATAGGACTCTCTCTCTACTGATAAATAATTTGGTACTCAAAGAATACTTTTAGTTCAGTCATGGTATATTTCACTAAAAACAAATTTACCCCTTCTCATATAAATATTCGAACTTGTATGAATCAACCAAGTCATCAAACATTAGACTTTATTAGGATACATTTACAACAAGGTTGTTTTAATAACCACCAAAAAATATGAACATGTCTTACTTCTAGCAAGTCCAACACATGAATTACTTAAAAGTCTAATCTCATTTCTTCATTTGTACTTAACAATCATCACAGTCACTAAATCAGCAAAGAACAGTGCAGGCTCTCCTCTACACATACATTGATACTCTATGGATCGTACAGAAAGTACTTGTCAGCCACTGTTAGGCTGCCATGTCCACATTTTGCCTGTGACTGTTTTTAGACCAGCACGTACAAACACGCGATGCGCAGTAGGTCGGATTCGTCTCTCTCACACCTCTATTTAAAACATCGTGGGTTCGCGATAGAGGAAGGCAAAGTGGTTCTAGAATTTACACGGAAATTTTCAAAGTACTACATATTTCCCCCCCTCAGATCAAACATGCAATATTTTATATATCATCATTATGTACATTTATATCACATAGAATAACAATTCATCTTTCAACAGTATACCTTGTTCTTTTAATAACCGTGAATACCCTTTTTCTTATTGCTTAGCTGTTCCTTATTTTTTTCATTTTATTTTAATTATAAAACATGAATATTTCAATCAGTGTTGGAGTTAGCTCTTTCAGTATCTAAAAATTGTGAGGAGCAATTTCTTTTTCTTTTGTCTGCTCTTTATCCAATTGTAAATTCCAGGTGTTCAGGACACTGAGTACTTCCTTGTACTATTTGTTTTCCTTAGTATGTACTAGTATCATTATTTATAGTAGTTTGCAGACTAGGGGGACTCTGGACAAAATAAAAGTGTTTCCTTTGGACACTCATAAACTTGCCTAAAGCATAATAAAGCTAGTAGTGTATAGAATTCAAACTTACCAAAATAATTCCTATTAAATGTGTGACTTCTGTCACGATACTGTCCTTTTCCGCTAGGATCAGTACCTATACCTTACATGTGGTTGACCCTATGAGTGCACTTCCTCCTTCTGTTTTGGTAGATATGCTCCTTTATAAAACATCCCTATTTGTCAGGCCACAGGTCGTCCTATCTCTATGTAGGTACGCCTGCCCTATATCCTTAGCAAATGCCGGGTACATCCCCTTTATCATTTATGAGTAGGCCTCATGGTTCATTGCCTTAGTATACATTTTTATGTACACTATAATTAAATATTTCCTGGTAAAACTACCCTTTATTTTACACTTCACTCTCACTTCTTAGTACCTCCTCTAATACCTTAAAGTCCTCTTCCACTTCTCAACTTCTATAATCTTAGTAGATACTATATCTACACGTATTATTCAACTCATGGTAGATACTACGTTAACCCATAGTGATGAAGTCCCACTACTCTATGACTCATCACTTCATCAGAGTGTTTGCTACCCTGACTTTTCTTAAATCATTATCGCAATTAACTCCTGCTCCTACTATCTCTCTCGGTGCATGAGTTGATTGCAACCATTCTTTCTTCCAGATTTACACATATCTTTTTCCCCCACAACCCTTGGTTGTTCTTACATCCTTTTAATCTGTAACTTCATGGTTTGTGTATTCGTATTTCTTTGTGTGTATGCAGAAGTGTTTTCATGTAGTCTGATTCTTCGGCCTTCTTATCTGAAGATAAGTTGTAAGTTATTGGAAACTACATAAACTAGGAAGGACTCCTGTGATAGACATAGATGAATATGGATAGAGGGAAAAATAGATAGGTCCTCAAACAAAAAGTAAAAAAGGAAAAAAAGGTAGATGTGGTTGCTAAGATTGAAGAAGAGAAAGAAGACAGCCCCAAAGACAGGAAACCCTTCCCAGCCCCCTTCCCCAGGATCCCTAACTCGCCGGTACTTGAGTGAGAAGCCGGAGGAGGTATGGTGTTAAACTGTCTTCTACAGAACGGACATTCCCTCCTTCACCCTTGAGGTCTCCGAAGAAAATTTTAGCAACCCTATCAAAATGGCAAATGGTGAAAAATCAGGCACACTTGTTTGCGAGGATCATTTGAAAGGTGTGATGCGTGTTTTGTGTTAGTCATGATTTATCTGTCAGTGTAAATCATGCTTTTACCTACACTACTCACCCCCTTTCGACATCAATACAAACCCTCCCATCTATGTCAAATCTCACAAAAGGTATAAAATATTCTGTACCAAGTATAAAATTATATATTCCATTATCACAGTCATTTAATTAGTCACACAATATTATGTTTTCCACAAATATAATATTCCATTCAGATTACTAAGAAAAATGTGATTCATGGACCAGGCAGCTTTCAAGAAAACCATTTTTGGAATCATTGTAATTATGATTCATATTAATAGAATATACAAATTTAATGACATTGATTTCACTCAGACTTCTGTCCACAGATTTGCACAGAAAACTGATGAAGAGATTACTTACAAGGACTAATTCAGGCAAAAATAAAACCTATCTACACGTGGAGACAGTGCCGGCTTCTGCCGACATTCCGATCGAAACCACAGGAGAGAATGGCTGGCTATGCAGATTTAATCTATCTTCTTCCAGGGATAATATGCGCACCAATTCCCACCTCCTGTCGCTGCCTAGTAAAGTCTGGAGAAGTTGGGGCGAGCCAGGACGAGTCATGAAGACAGGTAGGGGCACCCCTGGAATAACTGAGGAAGATACAGTTAAAATTCCTAGTGGGCACAACCCTCTAACAACCGAGGATGACACAGTGAAAATTCCTAGCGGGCACAACTCTCTAACAACAGAGGACGACACAGTCACATAACAGGAGCAATTTTGGGTGACGTAATAACAAATTCTCCCTGGTATGGTTTTTACCAGTACCTCTAAGTGTGGGATGATAGAATAGTTTAAGAGTTTGGGGGAATTTGGTGCAGGAAAATTATTACAGAAGAAACACCAAAAACAACTCGGGATCCGACGGTCATCACTCCGCCCATTAACACAGAACGTTAACTTCCCTGGGAGATATAGAACTTTATGTCATTTACATTGTACTTTCCTTTTTCTGACCCAGTTGTAGGATCCACTAAAAATAATGTCTTGGGATGGATTACCATTTGAACCCGGTGTGGTCCTTCATACTCTTTCATTCAGGGCAGAGCTCTGAAGATGCTGTTTTACAAGGACTAGGTCACTGACCTTGTACTGTGGTTCTACAGCTTTCTCATTATACCTTTTCAACTAAATTTCTAGAAACTATTTCCTGATTCAGTTCATAGTTGACAGTAAGATGTTCAGGCCAAGTAAAACATTTAAGGAGAGGTTCTCCTACAAAGGGTTTGCCTATTACTTCCAAAAGTGTTAATCCAGTTGATGAATGTGGTAATTCATTTAAAATAAGTTCAAAGTCTTTAATTTTCGTTGCGCATAAAGTATGTTTTTCATGGCAGTAGGTGCGGCATAATTTCCCAATTTCTTCCATAACTCTTTCACACAGATTCAAGGACGGGTTATAGTTGGATATTAATACTTGACGAATATCTTCCCAAGCTATAAATTCTTTAAATTCGTTACTGCAAATTGTGGTCTATTGTTGTTGTTGTTGTGGTCTTCAGTCCTGAGACTGGTTTGATGCAGCTCTCCATGCTACTCTATCCTGTGCAAGCTTCTTCATCTCCCAGTATCTACTGCAACCTACATCCTTCTGAATCTGCTTAGTGTATTCATCTCTTGGTCTCCCTCTACGATTTTTACCCTCCACACTGCCCTCCAATGCTAAATTTGTGATCCCTTGATGCCTCAAAACATGTCCTACCAACCGATCCCTTCTTCTAGTCAAGTTGTGCCACAAACTTCTCTTCTCGCCAATCCTATTCAATACCTCCTCGTTAGTTACGTGATCTACCCACCTTATCTTCAGCATTCTTCTGTAGCACCACATTTCGAAAGCTTCTATTCTCTTCTTGTCCAAACTAGTTATCGTCCATGTTTCACTTCCATACATGGCTACACTCCATACAAATACTTTCAGAAACGACTTCCTGACACTTAAATCTATACTCGATGTTAACAAATTCCTCTTCTTGAGAAACGCTTTCCTTGCCATTGCCAGTCTACATTTTATATCCTCTCTACTTCGACCATCATCGGTTATTTTACTCCCTAAATAGCAAAACTCCTTTACTACTTTAAGTGTCTCATTTCCTAATCTAATTCCCTCAGCATCACCCGACTTAATTTGACTACATTCCATTATCCTCGTTTTGCTTTTGTTGATGTTCATCTTATATCCTCCTTTCAAGACACTGTCCATTCCGTTCAACTGCTCTTCCAAGTCCTTTGCTGTCTCTGACAGAATTACAATGTCATCGGCGAACCTCAAAGTTTTTACTTCTTCTCCATGAATTTTAATACCTACTCCGAATTTTTCTTTTGTTTCCTTTACTGCTTGCTCAATATACAGATTGAATAACATCGGGGAGAGGCTACAACCCTGTCTTACTCCTTTCCCAACCACTGCTTCCCTTTCATGCTCCTCGACTCTTATAATTGCCATCTGGTTTCTGTACAAACTGTAAATAGCCTTTCGCTCCCTGTATTTTACCCCTGCCACCTTCAGAATTTGAAAGAGAGTATTCCAGTTAACATTGTCAAAAGCTTTCTCTAAGTCTACAAATGCTAGAAACGTAGGTTTGCCTTTTCTTAATCTTTCTTCTAAGATAAGTCGTAAGGTCAGTATTGCCTCACGTGTTCCAACATTTCTACGGAATCCAAACTGATCTTCCCCGAGGTCGGCTTCTACCAGTCTTTCCATTCGTCTGTAAAGAATTCGCGTTAGTATTTTGCAGCTGTGACTTATTAAACTGATAGTTCGGTAATTTTCACCTCTGTCAACACCTGCTTCCTTTGGGATTGGAATTATTATATTCTTCTTGAAGTCTGAGGGTATTTCGCCTGTCTCATACATCGTGCTCACCAGATGGTAGAGTTTTGTCATGACTGGCTCTCCCGAGGCCATCAGTAGTTCAAATGGAATGTTGTCTACTCCCGGGGTCTTGTTTCGACTCAGGTCTTTCAGTGCTCTGTCAAACTCTTCACGCAGTATCTTATCTCCCATTTCGTCTTCATCTACATCCTCTTCCATTTCCATAATATTGTCCTCAAGTACATCACCCTTGTATAAACCCTCTATATACTCCTTCCACCTTTCTGCCTTCCCTTCTTTGCTTAGAACTGGGTTGCCATCTGAGCTCTTGATATTCATACAAGTGGTTCTCTTCTCTCCAAAGGTCTCTTTAATTTTCCTGTAGGCAGTATCTATCTTACCCCTAGTGAGACAAGCCTCTACATCCTTACATTTGTCCTCTAGCCATCCCTGCTTAGCCATTTTGCACTTCCTGTCGATCTCATTTTTGAGTCGTTTGTATTCCTTTTTGCCTGCTTCATTTACTGCATTTTTATATTTTCTCCTTTCATCAGTTAAATTCAATATTTCTTCTGTTACCCAAGGATTTCTATTAGCCCTCGTCTTTTTACCTACTTGATCCTCTGCTGCCTTCACTACTCCATCCCTCAGAGCTAGAAGTAGTGAAGGCAGCAGAGGTCTATTATCTGTGAGAAATCGTTTTGGTTTTCCCACCTCCAGAAAGTACTGTTGCAAACAGTGTATAACCGTCTGTGTATTTGCTCTTTTGATAGGATATAATTTAGCATATTTTGACCAGCACTCTATGATGACCAAAATGTATGACACTCCTCCCTTTCCTTTAGGAACCGGTCCAAAAAACTCTGCTGCTGTAAGATCGTGTAACGATTTAGGAATAATTGGATACATTTCATATTTAACACGAGTGTTACTCTCACCTTCTGACAGATTTCACAGGTCCTAATTAAAGATGCTACTTTATGTCCTAGCCTCTTAAAATAATAGAACTTATTCATATGAGCTATACACTTTTTTATTCTGAAGTGTCCATATCCTGCATGAATATACCAAACAATTTCGTCTTCCATTAACTTTGGAATGCAAATGAGCCAACATTGGGATGTTATACTCTCTCTCCAAAACAAATCATGCCCTTTAATTTTCCACTTCACTGCTTGATTAGGAGGTAAGGAATTCCTGATACACATAGCGAACATTTCTGTAAAATAGAGATCATGATGGATGTTTTCTGTTATTCTTTGGGCCACCTCTTGTACACTGGTGTATGGATATTCTACTGTCATAAAATTAATTCCAAAAATTACACCAGGTCCCTCCGTACATTTTAAGTTTTCCATGCCTACTGGTAACCTAGACAAAGTGTCTGGTACAATATTCTCAGAACCTTTTACATACTGTATCCTAATGTCATATTCCTGTAGGAACATCCATTGCATTAATCTACTATGTAATGACCAAATACTCATTAAAAAAGACAGAGCTTGATGATCTGTATAGACACGGATTTCTGAACCCCATACTAGTGTCTGTAATTTTTGGATACTCCATACTATTGCCAAGAGTTCTTTTTCAGTAGCTGTGTAGTTTAATTCATGTTTATTAAGACTACGGCTAGCAAAAGCTATGGATCTATGATTTACAATATCTAGACCCCACTCTCCTTGAAAAAGTTCTGCTATGATACCGTAATCAGATGCATCGGTTAAAATTTTAAATGGCTCACCCAGATTCAGATGATGTAATATGGATGATTCTACCAGTGCTCTTTTTACTTTGCAAATGCATCGTTTGCCTCTTGATCCCAAACCCACGTTATTCTCTTTCTTAATAAACGTAAAATTCTTGGGTCGCTCAGTTCTTGACCTCGTATATACCGTCTATAATATCTGGCCATTCCTATAAATCCCTTCAACTGTCTTATGTTTCTAGGGGGTGGACATTGTTTAATAGCTTTTTTTGCGCTCAGAATCCAGTCTGATCCGCTGCACCCCTACAATATGCCCTAGAAACTTAAGCTCTCGTCGCGCAAAATGCGATTTGGATGATTTCACTGTAATACCTTTTTCTTTAAATTTTTTCAGGGTCTTACTCAAGGTTAGACAATTTTCTTCCCAGGTAGCAGAGATTATGAGGATATCATCTACACATATTATTAAATACTTCATAAATCTCTTCCTAATGCCCCAACCAGAGCATGTATAAATATGGGTACTGAGATTAGTCCGAACGGTAACCATTGAAATGATATGATTTACCATCAAACAGAAATGCTGTACACTTCTTTGATTCAGGATGTAGCCTAATTTGCCAGTATCCCGCTGTCAGGTCCATCATGCTAAAGAATCCTTGCTTTTTCAAATTTGGATAGTAATTCATCGATGTTAATTGGTCTGTCTCTATATGCTTATTCGATATAAACGCGTCTAGCACTAATCGCACACCCACCTGTAACCTTTTTTACCACTACTAAGGGGTTATTCATGACACTAGAACTATGTTCTATTATATTGCTGTCAATCATTTTGTCAATTTCCTCCGTAACTGCTTCTTTCAAACTTTTAGGTATTGGATATGGCTTACAAAAAAATGGAGTGTCATCTTTGATTTTAAACTTACATATATAATTGCTGATATTACCAAGATGATCGGAAAATACTACTTCATATTCCATTAGAATTTTATATAAATCTAGGTTTTGTTCACTGGTTAATATTAGAGATTCATTTACTTCGTTTTGTATGCCAGCTCGATGTGATATTTGATTTACATTATCAATCTCTGGTGACAGTCGTGCTGTAGCAGTTAATCGTAAACATTGACATTCAGTTGTTTGTCTTGCAATGTAATTATTGGTTACAAACAGTATTCCAACTTTTACTGTCATCTTTACCAAAGCAGGGAAGATTTTCCTCGAAATTCAATATGATGCTAAATTCTAATAACCAATCTAGGCCAAATAAAACATCCCTATTAATATTTTCTACTATTAAAAGTGTTTCATAAAATCTGATGTGGCAGTTCACTTGGGTTTCATGTTTCATAACCTTACTTTTTGTTCCGGCTATACCAACTATGTAAACTCCAATTACTGGTAACAGCGATAAGTAATGCTTAATCTGTAATGTGTTAAAGAACATGCTAGAAATGAGTGACACCTCACTCTCTGAGTCTATAAATATGTTAACTTCAGAAGTCTCCATGGGTGCTGCTATTATTGGTTGTGGATTGCTGGTAGTCATGCTTGGTTCTTCCAGTAACAACCATTCTTTTGTAGGTTTTTTGTGTGTAAAATTAGCATACTTATTATGAACCAGGCCTCCTAGGGTATCTCCATGACCTGGGTCCTGGTCCTGGATCCAGATCGCACTGTGTTTTCCTCATATTAGTAATCACTGATTGGTTACCAAATTGGGGTACTACGTTACTACTTTGTGCTCTATTATTAGTTGACACAAATTCCTGCGAAGTTACTGGACCTAAATTTGAAGGTGGATGCTTCTTCTGATAATTATCACTGCCATTATTTCTGTTGCACTTGTGTGCTCTAGCTAAGTTGTCCTCACGTTTTTAAAAATTATTATTACTATTCCTTTTGTAATTCTGATTTTCACTTTGGTGTACGCTCTCGTTGCAGTCCTTATTTAAGGCATCAACTGCATCCATAAAGGACAACAATTCAACTGTTTTCCAGCAGCTACACTTACTGGACCTAAATTTGAAGGTGGATGCTTCTTCTGATAATTATCACTGCCATTATTTCTGTTGCACTGGTGTACTCTAGCTAAGTTGTCCTCACGTTTTTAAAAATTATTATTACTATTCCTTTTGTAATTCTGATTTTCACTTTGGTGTACGCTCTCGTTGCAGTCCTTATTGAAGGCATCAACTGCATCCATAAAGGACAACAATTCTACTGTTTTCCAGCAGCTACACAAGATGTCTTTCCTTGCAGAGATAGGTAAGCATCTGATTAAAATTTGAACTAACCCCTATTTTTCCATTGGTTTATCTAGGTACTTCACCTGCGTTAAATGCCAGTCGAAATACTTTCTCATTGTTCCTCACATATTATTGTAATACTTCAGGTCCCACAAATCTGATGTTAGTTTTACTTTAGCACTAGCAGACTAGTATTTTTCCTTAAATTTCTTCTGGAAGTCTCCCCAGGAAGAAAAGTTCTCGATATTTACAGTATCCCACTCTCCGGCTTCCCCTAAAAGGTACCCAACAGCAAATTCAATCTTTTTTGAATCTTCACAATTCTTTGGCAAGGCCTGGTTAAATCTTTTCAGAAAATGAGTGGGATGGACTTCCCAATCCGGCTTAAACTTAGGGAATTGCCTAGATAACCCTGAGTTGGTTCCCCATTGTAAATCCGTCATTACCTCACTAGTCAATATCACATTAGGCGAAGTCATCCTCTTATCTACCTTGTCCTCAATAAGTTTGAATTCTTTCCATAATTCATCCATACCTTTCTTGGTATCAAGATAAGACAGGAGATACGTTCTCGGAGATTACTGTTGCGGCAACTTTTCGGTCAATTATCTCCTTTAGCTGTTCCTTCAGACTATTTATATTTATTAAGTCTGAGGTTACTAGTTTCTCTTTAAAGTTTCTTTCCACGTTATCTACTCAAGTGTTAACGCCTGAAATTTGCAATTGGGCTATTGGTATTAACTTCTACTTTTTTCAACACACTCTCTCAAATTATACCATCTTTGCTTTACAGCATCAAATGTAATGTGGTGATCACTAGTCACTACTGGGTGACACAGGTGGTATTTAACGCACACGACATGCAGAATGAGATGAGATGACTACAAAAAGCATTCTACAGTTTCTGGAAGGGTGTGCTTAAAGGAGTTACAGAGGTATGTGTGAGGATACACAGCGCTTATGAAAAGTTGAGGGACGAGAAGACGCAGGTTCTGTGGATTATACCTTACATTATACAAGTAGGAGGAGAATTTGGATCGATTTTTTTTGGGGGGGGGGGGGGGGGGCAGATTTTTGAAAACTGTATTTGGGACAGTTGACGAGGGGGACATCCAGAGGATGAACGACATGTTGGGAAGAATGAAACAACAGATAAAAGGATACATAGCAGCAAGTGAGCAGCACACCACATAAATCGTAAGTTTGGAGAAAGATGTTTTAAACAACTCGGTTAATAGGCCAGTTGACTGGGGAAATAATAAGCTACGCAAAAACTGTGAAAGAATCAGTTAACCAGAATATTAAGAGATTACAAGCTGAAGCAGTAGTATTGGACATGCAAGTAGTGGTAATGACACGTTTAGTCTACGGAGAACAGTGTGTGGAAAGCACGCAGAGTGGTATCTGAACCGCATGAAGCTATACAGCAAGCTGTGCGAAAATGATTGGGAACTTGTTTCACCAGGTCAGTACCTGGAAAGGCTACGGAAAGTGCAAAATGAACTACCATCAGAATTAAAGTTGGTCTTGGACCCTAGCCATAAAAACTTCTCTTCTTTTTTAACCTAGCCGCGATAGAAGCAAGTACTGATGGAGCAAAGGTGCAAATTTTCATTTCCTTTTCACGACACCATTATTACATAGTCCACAAATATCCTGTTAAGTGGAAGATGTTGAAGAACTCTGTCCAGGTAACAGTGCAGCAGTTGTTATTGGCTGCATAGGGCAAGAGCAGAAATGGGAGAAGTGGAGTTGCAGAAGTGTTATAGAGGTGAGGTCATCATTTGTCCGAAAAGGGTAGTGAGAGTACGTCAGACTTCCTGCGCAGTGGAGTTTCTGCTGGGGCAAAAAAGAACTGACTAGGCCTGAGTTGTACTTCTAACACGTTGAGAAACATTGGTTGTACTCTACCTTCAATAAAGTGATGATAGTAACCAGTTATTTAAAACAGGCAAAGCTCATGACAGTGAAAAGGTTAGAGCTAGACAGAAGTGGATTCATAAATGGGACATTGTGTGAAACAGTGGGGCCAACTTTCTTTCTGTCTTCCTGCCACAATTTCAGGAATAACCTGACTAGGCATTTTACAGCCTCAACCGTATTGGTCAGAGGAACCTATGGAGATGTTACCAGTCACAAATATGACTATGTTGAACCGGACTTGAGGGCCTGAGTTGATTCCATTGACAAACTCGTTAACAAATAGGAAGGACAGGTCTCCGTGGAGACATTGATGCAGATCGTGGATCAATACAAGAAGAACCAGTACCAGATAGAAACAACATTGACCATAATTAACCAGATACCACAGCGGCACTTACTCTTCTAAGCTTAGTGCTTGTTTAGATGTACAACAAGCAGAACACAAGATGAAGTTTGGACCCAGTCTGAGACATGGTACTTAGGGAAAGGCAGGATTTGGTGTGGATGAGGCCGTAATCAGTTACCGTTGGTTGCTCAGTTAAAAAAAAAAAAAAAAAAAAAAAAATCATTTACACTTTATTTGGAAACAATTGCAAATAAAGCTGGCAATAAGGAACAATTATCAAATTTGACTGTTAAGACACAATGGCTAAATAAAAAAATTCTTATGCAAGTTGCACTCACGGCTGAAGGCCTCAATAGTAATAACTCAAAAAACAATTTGACGGCTGAAGGCCTGGATAGCAAATTCTTAAGAACCAGTTAAACTTCTCCAAGAGATACTACAATATTTTAAAAAAGACAATCATCAAAATTTCACTATTAAGCGACAATATCTAATCACAAAATTCTTAAGACCAATTGTATTCACAGCTGAAGGTCTTATTGACAAGATATTTAAATTATTTGTCGGCTGAACTCAAAAAACAATTTGACAGCTGAAGGCCTGGATAGCAAATTCTTAAGAAACAGTTAAACTTCTCCAAGAGATCGGTTTGTTGCAGGATTCTCGAACATATTCTCAGTTAGAATATAATGAATTTCCTTGAGATAGAGAAGTTGCTGTCCATGCATCAGCACGGCTTTCGAAAGCATCGCACCTGCGAAACGCAACTCGCTCTTTTTTCACATGATATCTTGCGAACCATGGACAAAGGGTATCACATGGATGCCATTTTCCTTGACTTCTGGAAAGCGTTTGACTCGATGCCCCACTGCAGACTCCTAACTAAGGTATGAGTATATGGGATTGGTTCCCAAATATGTGAGTGGCTCAAAAACTTCTAAAGTAATAGAACCCAGTACATTGTCCTCGATGGTGAGAGTTCATCGGAGGTGAGGGTATCATCTGGAGTGCCCCTGGGAAGTGTGGTAGGTCCGCTGTTGTTTTCTATCTACATAAATGATCTTTACGATAGGGTGGATAGCAATGTGCGGCTGTTTGCTGATGATGCTGTGGTGTACGGGAAGGTGTCGTCGTTGAGTGACTGTAGGAGGATACAAGATGACTTGGACAGGATTTGTGATTGGTGTAAAGAATGGCAGCTAACTCTAAATATAGATAAATGTAAATTAATGCAGATGAATAGGAAAAAGAATCCCGTAATGGTTGAATACTCCATTATTAGTGTGGCGCTTGACACAGTCATGTCGATTAAATATTTGGGTGTAACATTGCAGAGCGATATGAAGTGGGACAAGCATGTAATGGCAGTTGTGGGGAAGGTGGATAGTCGTCTTCGGTTCATTGGTAGAATTTTGGGAAGATGTGGTTCATCTGTAAAGGAGACGGCTTATAAAACACTAATACGATCTATTCTTGAGTACTGCTCGAGCGTTTGGGACCCCTATCAGGTCGGATTGAGGGAGGACATAGAAGCAACACAGAGGCGGGCTGCTAGATTTGTTACTGGTAAGTTTGATCATCATGTGAGTGTTACGGAAATGCTTCAGGAACTCGAGTGAGAGTCTCTGGAGGAAAGGATGCGTTCCTTTCGTCAATCGCTACTGAGGAAATTTAGAGAACCAGCATTTGAGGCTGATTGCAGTACTATTTTACTGCCGCCAACTTATATTTCGCGGAAAGACCACAAAGATAAGATAAGAGAGATTAGGGCTCGTACAGAGGCATATAGGCAGTCATTTTTCCCTCGTTCTGTTTGGGAGTGGAACAGGGAGAGAAGATGTTAGTTGTGGTACGAGGTACCCTCCGCCACGCAGCGTGTGGCGGATTGCGGAGTATGTATGTAGATGTAGATGTAGAGATACTAAAATATTTTAAAAAAGGACAATCAACAAAATTTCACTATTAAAAGATAATATCTAATTAAAAATTCTTAAGACCAATTGTGTTCACGGATGAAGGCCTTATTGACAAGAAATTCAAATTATTTGTCGGCTGAAGGCCGCAATAGTAATAACTCAAAAAACAGTTAGATGGCTGAAGGCCTAGATAGCAAATTTTTGAGAAGCAATTAAACTTCTTCGAGAGATATTTAAAGAACAATCATCAACATTTCATTGTTAAGATATTTTGCCTAATTAAATTTCTTAAGACAAGTTACACTCACGGCTGAAGGCCTTATTAACAAGAAATGCAAGTCTTCATCAGCTGAAGGTCCAAACAGTAATAACTCAAATTTTTTTAAATTTTTTATTTTAAGACAATCATCACAATGTGACCAAATCAAGGGAGAAGTGGGCCTCAGACAGTGCTCCAAGGATCGAACTGGGAAAGTCGCACAACTTCGTAAATGATGAGACAGGCAACCACGAGTTGTATTCACTTAACCAGATGGCAATTCAAACTAGTGACAGTTTAAATGCAGATCAACACTCTTGCAAAATATACCTAACGTCTGGTAACCAATACAACGATGAAATAACCCAGGCAAGGTGGAACAGGCGGACAGCACTGTGTCTTCAGAATCCGGTGTTTAGAACATCCAGAAGCAGAAGGAACCAGTACGATCAAAGTAGTCCAAAAGAAACAAAATATCCGAACCACAATCAAGGAGGCTGTTGAACTACATGCCTTACCGGACAGCAGCAGCAAGGTGAGGAAAGGTACACTGCCGCGAAAATACGCTCACCTCCTGTTATAATCAGTAATAACACAATAACCTCTTCTGTCTGGTTTATTAAATCACAAATCACTTTTTAACAATTATGTTAGCCAAGCGTCTACCCAGGCTCACACTCAGAAGTAATGCTGAATTAAAGTTGGGTTATACCAATGTCCGAATGTGCAGGGTGGGGTGCACGTTCCATAATTATTCCCAAGTCCAGTGAAGTTCAGTCTCTCCAAGTGAAGTCGCAAGGTTTTCCGCCGAGCAGTCAGGTAACCTCAAGTGGTGCGGCGAGTCATCCACAAGCAGCTGGAACACGGCGTACTGCACTTCCCGATGAGAACTGTCGTTTGCGGCGGTGGTCGGGTTTATATAAGGCTTGCTAGTTAATGGAGTCGTCGGCTGGGGTCGCTGTTTTCCAGGGAAAACCAATCTCAATGTTTCCTGGCATAGCCAATTGCTGTGTGCTGACAAATGCGTGCGCGCGAAGGTGGCCAGGATGGTAGCCGCGAGCCGCCCGGAGAAGTGCGGCCAGCGATGTATTTCTCGGCCACGTAAGGGAGCGTGCATGTGAAAATGGCCAGCGATGGAAGCAACGGGCCGCCCAGAGAAGTGCGGCCAGCGATGTATTTGGCGGCCGCGTACTGGAGCGCGTTGTTCAGTGTTTGTTAGGAGTGGTGTATACCACACCTCCAGGGCAGGTAACTGTTCAAATTCCAGTGGAGTGGACTCCCAGAGCCTAGGATGCAGCAAAGGGAACCGTAACAGTAAGTTAAACTAAAAAGTAACTGACAGAGTTTAGAATAAGTAGTGCATAAGAGAACATAATAATAAAAGTAATCTTGGAGGGGGAGGGGGAGAGGGGGGTGGGGAAGTGTACCAGAGCCAACTGGACCAGCGATCAGATAATTGGTCACTCTTGGTTTTTGCATAAGGATAATCTACTTTGAAGTGAGTCGAGGGATTGTGTCTTGTTGAAGAGGAGGGCAGTGTAGTCCACCCACCATATCTAGTCAGAAATTCGCAGTGTAGGAAGCACATTGCAACAGTGCCAGCTGCAGGTAAACGTGGATGTTATGCCTTACACAATATAGCTCAGCCATCACAATGTTGTGAGGCAAGCCAGCCTTGCAAGGTGTGGAAACAGTTGAAACAGCAGAACCTAAGTGAAAGCCTTCCACACTGGCAGCGAAGAGTGTGTTCAGCATATGTGTCACACGCACGGCAAAGCCCAAGCAAGAGCATCCCAAAAGCATATAAATACCTAGCCATTTTGTACTAAAGTCACTTGCGTTAGTATTGCAGTTCTGCCAGTATGGGGCCATGATAACAGGAGGCTTCATTTGTAATGTTGTTGGTGGAACGCAGTTCAACTCTGCGACAGGCAGTCCACCCTGAAACCACAGGAGCTGGAGCTGCCACAACACTGGGCCAGCAATGGCCCTGGGAAGCAGTTTACTTGCCATCAATCATGACAGGGAAGCATAATAAAGATATTTGGGAATTTCTGGTTGTTTGTCTGGTGCCACATGGAATACCCGTGCACCCAAAATCCACCACCTGTCTACAAATTGATGAAAGGAGAAAATATGAAAATGCAGCAAATTAAGCAGGTGAAATGGAATAAATGTCTAAAAATGAGATCGAAAGGAAGTGCAAAATGGCTAAGCAGGAATGGCCACAGGACAAATGTAAGGATTTAGAAGCGTATTTCACTACAGGAAGAACAGATACTGTCCAAAGGAAAATTAAAGAAGCCAATGGAGAAAAGAAAAGCAGCTGTATGAATAGCTTGAGCTCACACGGAAAACCAGTACTCAGCAAAGAAGGGAAAGCTGAAAGGTGGGAGGAGCATATATCGCTTACACAAGGGTTGTGAGGACAAGATTCAAATAATTACAGAATGCACAGAGATATTCAAACAGTCCTTCTTCCTGCACTTCATACTTGAATGGAACAGGAAGAAGTCCTAACAAGTGATACAATGAAAGAGGAGGTCTTGACTGATATGTGGTTGAGGCTGTGGCAGAAATCTGTCTCATTTCCTCCAGCAAAGATGGCGAAAGCTGCAGCAATGGCAAGAGTGAAAGTTCACAAGTTGATGACTTTCCTGCATCATAACTTCAGATGGCATCATTTTTTCACCCTGAAGGATGTACACAATTAAGGGTTCTGTTATTATCCCAAGTTTATAGCATGTCAATAAGATTATTCATACATGAATCAAATTTACCTTCTTTTCCAAGGAACAATGAGGAAGTCTCCTTACATGATGTCATAAGTTTGTTATACCTCCTCCCATTTGTACTCTTTTAAACCAAATGGAACACTGTACTTCATTGCTACAGCATTCTGTAAACTAGTTCCAAACTAGGGATGGTACCACTGCGCAATACAACTGATGTCTCAGATGACAGTGAGGTGGAGGAAACGTCTTGATACTGCATGTACACATGTATCATCTAATAGGTCACACAACATGGCAGTTCTGTAGCAATTCTTATGTAATGTTTGTTTAGTGTCTGTCGCTGTTGCAACTAAAATAGCATTGATTGCTTTCCCCATTTTCTGTAATAACTCAATACTTCAAAGAAACTGATTTTTACGGTTAAACATTATTTATTTGTAATGAAAGTCTTATTTGAACACCAAAAACATTAGCACTGTTGCTATGGCACCCTATTATCAGCAAAAATTATGCTGTTATCACCAAGACGAAAAAAATGACAAAAGATGCTAGTTATTCAGAGCTAAAATACTGGTATAAGTATTTGCCATCCCTAATCTGCACTGGAGGTGGGTGGTGGGGTGGTGGTTAGGGTTTAACGTCCCGTCGACAACGAGGTCATTAGAGACGGAGCGCAAGCTCGGGTTACGGAAGGATTGGGAAGGAAATCGGCCGTGCCCTTTCAAAGGAACCATCCCGGCATTTGTCTGAAACGATTTAGGGAAATCACGGAAAACCTAAATCAGGATGGCTGGAGACGGGATTGAACCGTCGTCTGCACTGGAGGCAAGCAGCACAATGCAGTCCGGTAACTGAAGGTGTTTCAGATATATTACACTAATATGCATTTGTCTCATTTTTCCAGTTTACAGATCAGAAGACTTCCTCTAGGATTGTTAACAACAGTTTAAATTATCTGGAATCTACTTGCTTGACTAACTTCAGGCATATATAGTGTACTTATGAAGCTGTACTGGCACTGGAGGCAAAGTCATATCTAGTGTTAATGTCAGACTTACTCCACAAAAATAAAACAAAAGGACATGATGCAAATTAAGACAGGGTAGATAAATGAAATCCTATTTATCAGCATCATTAACACAGTGCAACAGTTTGATTATAAAGATAACATAACTCTGTTACTGCAGAAGTTCTTTTGTAGAATATTCTCTCGTGTTTTGGTTCCTTAGTTCTAACAAATTACAATACCGCATTTGATAGATTATTTTCCTGTTTTTATGAGTAACTATCATTCTTTTAACCATGTTTGAGGACTGGGTGCAGCAAGTTTTATTGTTGTCAGATAGCAAATTCTTAAGAACCAGTTAAACTTCTCCAAGAGATACTACAATATTTAAAAAAATGACAATCGCCAAAATTTCACTATTAAGCGACAATATCTAATCACAAAATTCTTAAGACCAATTGTATTCACAGCTGAAGGTCTTATTGACAAGCTTTTTTTCACATTAGTATCCATGTTTTATTAATTATGAACCTTTCAGGACTTCATTGTACACCAGAGCTAAAGTGCATGAACCATGCTACGACATAAAAGAAACAATATGCTAAGATTACTAACAAGGGAACCTCCCCATCACACCCCCCTCAGATTTAGTTGTAAGTTGGCACAGTGGATAGGCCTTGAAAAACTGTACACAGATCAATCGAGGAAACAGGAAGAAGTTGTGTGGAACTAAGAAAAAAATAAACAAAATATACAAACTAAGTAGTACATGGGCATGATAAGCAATTTCGAGGATAGAGTGAGCTCAGGAATGCCGTGGTCCCGTGGTTAGCGTGAGCAGCTGCGGAACAAGAGGTCGTTGGATCAAATCTTCCCTGGAGCGAAAATTTTAATTTTTTATTTTCAGACAATTATCAAAGATCAGGCACTTACACATAATCAACTTCGCTCTCCAAAATTACAGGACATGTTCAGATTTGCTTGGACATATGCAGGATATGACTGTCTACACACGGAAAAATTTGAAAATGTTAAAAACATATGTTTTGACAGAGCACAGGGAAAACTGTGCGACTGTGAAACTGTTGCATTCATTTGTTGCAGATTATGTGACAAACTCTTATGTTTTCATCACTTTTTTGAGAGTGATTATCACATACACAAGAAAACCTAAATCGGGCAAGGTAGAAGAATCTTTTTACCCATTCGCCAAGTGTACAAGTTAGGTGGGTCGACAACATAAAGGGTCATGTGACGCACATGCCGTCACCAGTGTCATATAGAATATATCAGACGTGTTTTCCTGTGGAGGAATCGATTGACCTATGACCTTGCGATCAAATGTTTTCCGTTCCCATGGGAGAGGCACGTCCTTTCGTCTACTAATCACACGGTTTTGCGGTGCAGTCGCAAAACACAGACACTAAACTTATTACAGTGAACAGAGACGTCAATGAACGAACGGAGAGATCATAACTTTGTGAAAATAAAGAAAGTAAACTTTTCACTCGACGGAAGACTTGAACCAAGGACCTCTCGTTCCGCAGCTGCTCACGCTAACCGCGGGACCACGGCGCTCCTGAGCTGACGCTGTCCTTGATGTTGCTATCTTGCGCATGGACTACTCAGTTTGTATATTTTGCTTATTTTTTTCATAGTTCCACACAACTTCTTCCTATTTTCTCGATTGATCTGTGTTCAGTTTTTCAAGGCCTATCCACTGTGCCAACTTATAACTAAATCTGAGGGGGGTGAGATGGGGAGGTTCCCTTGTAAGGAACTACTTGTCGCAATGTATTATCACATGACTGTTTTTCAACAATGATCTGTGGCTCTTACACTGTGACAAATTTTATCAAAATCAGTTGACTCAAGGGCAGTGGACAAGGAGTTTACCACAACTTTGTTCTTAAGACTGTTCAGAAGACAAAAGTGCATCTCAGAAAACTACATGCAGTAATATTTTGAGCAGTAAATGGAACAAATGCTGTTGTTTGAGGACTCAAAAGAATTTTACTTCGATGGTGACAATTACTAACTGAACTTCTCTGATACGCACACAAATATGCAGCAGGCATTCCTTTTCTCTCATGTCAGACATTGTGTGTGTCATTTTCCCACCGAACAAGCAGATGAGAGAACCAATGCGAGTAAGTGTTTGGCATTTAGAAGAAAATAGCAAATTCAGATTGAGAATTTGGCTCAAGCCAAGAGGTTCACTCAGTTAGTCTAATGGTAATCCAGATAGGTATTGATAGGGTTTTGTGATAATAGCTAGACTGTCTTAAATCTTTTATTATGAGTACATTGCTGCTGGGCTCGCAATGCCTGATGCTAAGAAAGTGATTGTTTTTGGTGATATGACTTGCAATAATGACTGTGCGAAACGCCGCTATCTCGTTTGGGATGCTGCGGCAGATACCCTCTCGAGCACCCCGAAGACTTCTTGAGCATGATATTATGATGACAGTTGCTTATGTACTTTAGTAGAAATATAATTGCTGACACTCCTAATCAATATTTACAACCATAAAATTCTGATAGTCTAATACCTGAATGTGCACAAAATACTGTGAACATCCATTTAATGTATGATAGAGACATGTTTGCCATTTGAAATGGTCTATAATGCCTTGCCTCTCAACAGAATGGTTGTCAATGCGATGTCTGCCATTCCTTTGTATGTACATTCCAATTCTTTGAGAGATTTTGATGGAGAATGCCTGGCCATTAATTGTTTTGCCCCCAATAAGTCTGTAATAAATGGCTTGATAATATTAGAAACTGTCAATTATGAACACAAGGAAATCCTGCTGCTTTATCCTCAGTTCTTCAAAATAAACCTAGGTCTTTTGAGCCATATGAATGGAGCCTTTATAAATATCCTGCTGAAAAAAATGACTGGGGCACTGAAGGAACATCTAAAATGGCTTAAGTTACCTTTGTTTTCAGAGGGATCGTGGGATTACTATTCACATTTCCCATACCTTAACACATCCTGCAGTACAGAACACTGGATCACAGTATATGTTTACATTACTAGGCACAGCAGGTCTTTTTGCTCCTTGGGCTGTTGAAGACTTTTCAGTGCTTTCACTTCATTTGCAAGATGTGTAGCTATATTTTATGCAGTTTCTGTTTAACTGTTGTCACAGGCACTGTGTTCAGCACAAACTTACTAACTTCACCAATGATCTACTAGCCATCTCATGTTTATCTGTGAATTTGGTTATTCCTCCACTGCTGCTGGTAAACCTTGCAGAGGTATAAGGCTGCAGTCCACAAAACTCTCAAGTTCCTAATCTTTTGAGCAGAACTACACTGGACATCTTCAGTGGTGCTGCTCCTAAATTGAATCTTGCCAACTGATGGGTCAGGCATCTGAGAGTAACATACATACTGCAGAAAAAGGGACATGGTTGGAGTTACACGAGATAAGCACAGATGATTCTTGTCAAAGATAGAACTTAACTACTGACTGTCATCTTGTTACAGACAAAAAAAGTTTAGTGATTCTGCAGAGCTACCGCCCATATGTTGCTACGCTTCATGGTCTCATCTTTTCTATTAAAATTATCCGTATGTTTACACATTTTAATGGCTTCTCTACATAGCTGTGGATAATAGCTTGTCATCGTAAATAAAATTTTTGTTTCAGAAAACTTCACTTCCTGGCTGAAGATCATGCTCTGCTACAGACAATTTGTCTATAACCCTAGTCGGCAAAGACTTTTGTGTTTCTTTACCCATGCCCCTTTTTTTACAGTATATATGCCACTCTCAGACGTCAGACCTCTCACTCAGCAAGACTCAACAGAGAACAAACGCCTCTGAAGATGTCCGGCACAAATCCGGATGAAAAGTTAGGAACATGAGAGTTTCGTGGACCACAGCCTTATACCCCAAAAGGTTTACCAGCAGCTATGTCATCCAGTCATGAAAGCCTTCATTCTTTTCCTCCACTACTCTGATTGCAGATGAAGGTCTCCCAAGAATTCTACTGCCAGGCACATTAGGTCAAATAGGCATCAGTCACTGACCATTCTCCTTCATTGGAAGTTTGTATGTTCAATAAATACATCACAACATAAACTGACATACTGGCAACTGATGATACAGAGAGATTATACAGTACAGGGAGAAACAAAATGCAATGTCTGTGTGTTACGGGTTTTTGCATGTTGTCCAACCTCTGTAAATGTTGCATTCTTTTGAAAGATAAGGACAGATCAAAGAATTTTTAAAAGAAACAAAAAAACATTGTTGAAAATATATTAAAAGTAAGCAAAATATTAAGTATACCTATAGTACACTTCCAATTATCTACATATAGAACACTTTCATGTAGTGATAGAGGAATACAAAACACTTTGTCTACACAGTAGATAAGTACAAAATATACAACATTTTACAAAATTGAGGAGTGAAGGCACCAACATATATTTTTTACACGTTATTATTATTATTCTTCTTGTGATGTGGTGTGGAACAACTGAGCATGGAGGCTCCCAAGCTGTTCTATATTGCTCTGTATTATGAATCTCAGCGTGCTGGTATACTGAGGTCCAGGTGTAGAAAGTGTAGGATCCCTCCACATAAGTCCAGTGCTATCTTGGGTGAAAAGAGCAGGAGATGGCACCTGGTCACGCATGTAGTTCCACACGCAGTCTCGCAATAATTGTACAACCTGGGGGGAAAAAGCATAGTAACATTAAGGACTACATAATATTTTTGTGACAGCCATGGTTACAAGGAACATGCATAACAAAAAAATTATGAAACTGGTTCAGCATTTGTACAGACATTTTGTGTGGGTAAGATAACTAAAAATCAATGCAAAGTGCCACACATAGCTTTCTTTAACAACAAAAGATGATTTGTAAGCCCTATAAGAAGTGTTGGGGATACGGAGAAGCTATTCAGTCATTGAGTGAAACAAATACTTCCTCATATTCTTAGACTGCCCAAGTACCGTTCAGGGTATATATAAAATTTTAGAGCCGGGAGGGGGGGGGGGGGGGGTTCACGATAGCGAGGCAACCTAGTCTTATTACCATGAGACGATAAGGAAGTATTGTTTTGCTGAATGTTGTTACATATGGGAATCCACAGGAATGAGAAAGCTGACAAAGAAGCCAGACAAGCCACTAAGAAATGTTTTGTAATGCAGTGTACTGTGGTGTCACCGCCAGACACCACACTTGCTAGGTGGTAGCGTTTAAATCGGCCGCGGTCCGCTAGTATACGACGGACCCGTGTGTCGCCACTGTCAGTGATTGCAGACCGAGTGCCGCCACACGGCAGGTCTAGAGAGACTTCCTAGTACTCGCCCCAGTTGTACAGCCGACTTTGCTAGCGAAGCTACACTGACAAAAACGCTCTCATTTGCCAAGATGATAGTTAGCATAGCCTTCAGCTACGTCAATTGCTACGACCTAGCAAGGCGCCATTATCAGTTTATATTGAGATTATAAAGCCTGTACCGTCAGACCGATGTTCTCCAATTATGGATTAAAGTTAAGTATTCCAAGAGCTTCGTACTTTATTTATTAGACTCAATTCCCATAACTGTTCCAGACCTCACGCCAGTCTGCGTGAGCTTAACGCGTGCATTTCGGCCTCCTCTAGCTATACTGTGTTGGCTCTTCTGCCAATACATCATGTACTATTCTACTGCATGCTACTAACTCACAGTTCAGCCAGAAATACAAAACAACAAGCTATACCAAGTGAAGCCGACTACAAGATCCTATCAGATGTAACTTTACTCGCTCGGATGGAAAGAGGTCACGTTAACAAGTCAAAGAATTGGACCACGTCTTTTGACAAATGACTATCTTCTCTGCAGAGTGGTAGTTTCATAATTTAATTGACAATATCTTACTTTTTAAACATGGTTGTAATTTGTCTCGATAATATCCTGATCTCTACCTTTTGAAATGATGATATGAATTTGTGACAAATTTTAGGGTTCTGTGTGTTAACCAGTTACCTACCCACACCATTTGATCAGCTGTATGTCTCCAAATGGCATGTTCATCCTTTTTTGTAGTTCATCATGAACCAGTCACTGAATCAGTGTTAACAGTTTTGACTGTTGTCTGTTGTACCACTTTCCTTTTAATGTAAGTTTGACAAAGATTAAGGTTTTTATTTACAATATTTATAGATAGTTATACAGCAGAGTGTGTGTGTGTTTACTGTTTTATCAAATACGTTTTACTTCTTTTCATCGATATGGGCACTGATGACCAAGTCACATTGTATGAAATATTCATTAACATCAATGAACAGGCTTTGATAACCTTCTGGTGGAGAATGAGAATCAAAAAAATGACACAATTATCCTAGAATGTGGGCACTGGAAATACGCCTGCTCTGTAAAACATAACAACCAGCAACCTGCAACACGATAAATAGTGAAGCATAATACTGGAGATAGTACAAGTGATTCAGTTACACAATTCATGGTATACTTTTGGAAATTGGTCTCTTCAGTAGACAACCGCATTAGTACCATTACTTCTCAATGTTTTTATTACAGCAGGCACAGGAAAATTGTGACTGAACTATGGAACACAGAAACAAGTTGCTTTTTAAGTTAAATCATACTTCAAAGTAGCATCAATTATGATGGCATGATACATAATCTTTCAGCAGAATCCTTTCTCAAAGTATAGACTGTGATAAATTCTCTAGAAGCCCTGCACTCCAAATTTGCCAAATATAAATATTTTTGAACATATACCACATATGATAGATCTGCAGTTCACATGTCCTAAATTCATTCAAGTAATTTACAAGAATTACATGATCTACACATGACTGCCATTCCTTCTAAATCAGGCAATAATCTAAAACTCTTGTTTTGTGTGTTTAAGTTTGAACCACCGACACAGTACTTAAGAAAGTTGTTATATGATTGTGGGTGATCGAAGTTTGTTACGATCAGTTGTTCTTTTACAACAATTAGTGTTCTATAAAGTAAGGTATTAAGAACTTCTTTACAAGATTGATAAATCTACACATAAAACTGTACAAAAATAATTCACAGAATGAAATAAACAAAATACAAAAAGAAAACTATCTCGTCTCAGTTAAAGAATTAGTAACGAATTTTTATTTTTATTTTTAAGGTCCAATAAGAGATGTACTGTAATGCTGATTACCTCATGGGAGCGGACACGTGTCACAACATCACCTAAAGCAGACAGTGGTGGTGGAAGAAGCTGGCCTAAGGACATCAGTTCAAGCAAGCGTACTGTAGTTGCAATAATCGCAGGTCGTCGCACCTCCGTCCCTCCACTCCCACTCCACTGAGAAAGTAGTGTGGCTGTTAGCGCACGGAGTAACACAGAGCAGTAGCACAATGCCGGTCGGTGCTGTGCAGTGAAGCGGGCAAGCACCCATGCCAAAGGTCGCTCTTCGAAAACACGTCGAATGTGTAGATCACGTTCCACTGTCACTTTACAAAAGTCCTCCTCTGGCCACGGCAAACCATTGTACATTACATCAGGCGATATTAGTTCTACAAGCAGCAGGGCAATACTGGTTACAGCCTCTAGAGAAATAGGATGTTGTACAGGCAGTTGATTACCATCTTGGGCTTTGGCAACTGTGAACAAACATACCATTTTTACCAACTGCCGTAAAGAACCATGACACAATAAAAAATGTAAAAAGATAGTCTTTAATTTCTTTCTTTCTTTCAATGCTACAATATAATGTACAAAGCAAAAGTCACCTTAATTATGTTATATCTTATAATTAAGCAATAACAACTGAAACTAATTGTCTTTGTTTGGAGAGGAATTTATCCATGAAAGTTATCATCAAACTAAATCCACATACTATTCCAATATGAAGAAGTGAAAATCTTCCATGTTCCTGGAGGGAATTTAGTTTGCAAATCACAAAAGAAAAGAATAGGTTGAGAATATTAGCACAGATTACAGAAAAATGGATACCAAAAAAGGAAAAGGAATAAAAAGAAAGCAACTGAAAAGCAGCACTGGGAAATGACACGGCCTTCTGCAAATTGTAAAGCAGAGGCCAAAAAATAAATAAATAAATACAGGAGAATGGTAGTAGTTATCTCGAGATGGTGTGGAAATGAAAAGCTCATAGACAACAATGGGAGCAATTACTTAAAGTTGAAGACAGGTAGGTGGCAGGCATCTACAATATGCTGAAGAGGAAATTCTCACTGGAGAAGTTCAGTGGTGCATGTTTATTCCTCTCCATTGTCATCAGCTTAACTCCTGAAGCCAATAACCTGAGTACATACTCATAGGGTGTGAGTGTCTGCACTGACAGTAACCCAACATGTACATGCTAGAGGCCGTCTTGCAGGTAAAACTGTATTAGTCTGAAATCTGTTGACAATAGGCAACATACTTCATCAGCTAAGTGTATGAATATCTGCACTGAATCACCATAAAGAACTATGTCGGGAAATGAGCACTTCAGAAAAAATAGAAACTACAGACTGTTCTTGTGGAAAGATAAACAGGTGTAAAATGGTATGTGAAAATATTTAGTTGGCCAAGTGCAATCTTATGTTTGCTGGGTTATGCATGTTGCTATGTGCATTCCGTCTACACTAGTTTCTATGTTTTGAATGCTCATTTTATATTTGATCAATGTACAAAGGGTATCAATAAATCATATTTATCAAATTGAAGCCACTCATAGCCTCCCTATGAAATCTTTAGTGTACAAGAATGAGAGAAGGAGGGTAAATATGAGGACAAGAGCCAAAGGTGATACACAGAACAATAAAACGATTACATGCACTACCTTAGCAGAGAAAAGAGGTAACGAAGAGGAATGATTATAAACAGTATTAACAACAAAATAAGGTTAAAATTCTGGAAAACTTATTGCAGGGAGTAAATTTATCAGATATTGCAAGGTGTCAATAGATCATACAGTGGCACAGAAATAATAGGGCAGTACAAAATGTGACTGAAAAGGGCCGCTAGTATCAGTAGAAGCTACAGAAGAGGAGTAAAGAAGTATGAAACAGAATAAGAAATTAAAATAAAGAAAGGAAATAATGATATGAAATGTATGTACACTAAGTTAGTATTACCATTTGGGTTTGCACAGCATGCTTTGATGACCTCAATTAGCAAGCAAGTATTGTTGGCTACAACATCTGGTGAAAGACAGGCATCTGGATCTGGCTGTGCTTTCGTCTGGTTGTTTGTATGGAATAAGGATGATCGACGTTGTACCACAAGTGCTGTTGTGCCCTGTCAACAGAAGAAATTTTACTACTACTGATTGCAACAAATAATGAAAGAATTTTAACATAACAAGTTGCTCCAAACTGAATTACAATATCTTAGATAAACTTCCCAGGTTTCAGGAGGTAGTAGTCTAGGATCTAAAGATAGGCTAGTGGAGCTGGAGCTAAACTAAACAAAATTACATAAACATGGTCACCAGAGGTGTGGCGTAAAAGAGGATCTAACATAACTAAAAATACAGGTCATGTTTTACTACACAGAAATATAGCAAGGAGGAATTCCAGGTGTACATTTTATTGTAAAAATGAAAATTTGAAACAATATTACAGACACTGAAGGAATTTTGGACAGAACAGCAATACTTGTTTTAAAAGTAAACAAAAAGTATTCCTCACAAATTGTTGAAGCCATTTGATTCTGATGGGGAAGTACATCACTTGAAACTGATAAATGACAGAAAATCCCACTGAAAGATGATAATGGAGGATTTCACTGGGAAAACAGATCAAAACCCAAAGACAGTTCTTCAGTGGAAAATGGAATAAAAAATGCTAGAGGTCATGCCTAAGTAGAATATGCCTATAAGAACAGCATGTTTATACTCACAAATTTTTATGTAAGAAAAAAATTAAATATAGAATTGGCAAGAACAAAAAGTGATTATATTTTATTAAAAAATAAATAAACTATACATATATAATAATCTTACACCACTTTAGAATTTCAAGTGAGCGAAGACTTGTAAAATGTAGAGTAAAAACGAATACATTTACACCTTCCCACATACTCTGCAAGACATTAAACAGTACATGGTGGAGGAACTAGGTACCACTGCTAGTATTCCCTTTCCTTTTTCAGTCACAGAGCAAGGGAAACATGACTGCCTCTACGTCTGGGTAGGACACCTAACCTTCTTTATTTTGTTCTGTACAAGCTGCATTCTGGAAGTAGTAGAAGTGTTCTCTCAGTCTGTTGCAAAAGTATGTTTTATAACCTTCCTTAACAGCATTTTGCAAAAACATTTTCTTTTGCCTTTCAAGCATTCCCACAACACTCACAGACCATTCCCAATACACTCTTGTACTGATCACTAAAAAATCTAGTAGCATGCTAATGAAATGATTTCTTTCTTTAATTTGGCACAGAGTGGATGCCACACACTGCAGCAGTACTCAAGATAAGAAGCTAGAAAGAAACAGATCCATCCAGCAGGAAATTATAAGAAAGAGGTACACAAATTTGAGTTAAGCAAGAAGTTCAGTGTATTACATAATGTAGAATACACAAGCATAGATCAGAGAGAAAATTATTTAACACAGGTCTGTATGGACACAGCAAAGGAAATTACACTTAAGAAAAAGGCAGTTACAAAAGAGAGAGGAAGAATTTGAGGAGTCAGTATAATCAACACAATAGAATATGCCAACTTAATCAAATGTATTTGGAAATGAGTTCAAACAGGTGTATAAAGAAAGTCAATATTTCCAGATGTTCATTTAATTATTAACTGCCAAAGTAAACTCATTACCTGGCAAGGGTGGTAGAACTGTTGTATTTATGCCGAACAAACAGGGAGGGGAGGTAGCAATAGCGTACACTTCAGTACTCTTACAAGTGGAGAACTGTCACAGGCTACACGTCTTGCACATCCTGAATGACGTGCACACTTAGAACACGAATAGAACAGCACAGCTTAGCATTGCTTACTCAAGAAGCTCACTGGCAGTATCCATAAAATTACCTTCTCTACTGATGTCGCTATGTTTCACAGCAGTTGATTTATTATCCTCTGTTTCATTCGCAGATGATCTTGCCAAATGTTTGTTCGAATGTGTGCAAACAAATTTTTTTAGTGTCCTCATCTGTCAAAGTATCTCTCTTCCAGTGTGCTTGACACCTTTTTTTTCTTTTTCTTTTTTTTTTTTTTGGCAAGATGGCAAGATACAAGGCCTATCAAGTCTTCTAATATCACAATAGTAAAAGTTAATATCAAAGGGAGGGGGGGGGGGGGGAGACCAGAAAGTCTAGTGGTTATTGTTTCTGCTAGTAACACCAAGGTCCTGGGTTTGATTCCCAGTGATCAATTTAAGGGCACTAGTCCATGAATACCACCAGGAGATACCTTGAAAAAATTGTCAGTTTTCTGAACAGTGTAACTCAAAGAGTAATGCTTACCATCTTTTAAGAAATCTTTTGGGACCATTTTTATGTATGAACCATAGCTTTAGCTCTTACACTTTGTTTTAATTGTATTTTTTGTTGCAAGTGAAATAAACCATGCTAATTATTTATGTAATCATAGGTACACATTACTCAAAATACAAACAAAGTAGAACATTTATTTCTTTTTCTGTAAGTTCTTTACACTATAATCTTTAAAGCAGACTACTGAAATGACACTGCTGTCATAAAGTGTGGTACAAAAAAAATTAAGTATGGTTTTCAAAAATTATATCATTGTTCACGCATGGTGGTATAAAGAAATGCACTAACTACTGAGGAAGCACACTGTTATCAAACAGCGTAAACATATTGGAAAAGGTCATAGAAAAAAGATTGCAGAAAATTCTAGAACACCAATTATAGGAACAACAGCATGGGTTCAGAAGTAACAGGGGAACAACTCCCTCTGTCAGTTAAGGGAGAAGTTTTGGGAAAAAGGAAAGGACTTGATAGTAGTATTAGTGGATTTGGAAAAAGCATATGACAGTGTACCAAGGGATAAAATATGGGAATGCTTGAGATAACATAATGTTTCCGATTCATTAATTAAAAAGGTCCAGATGCTGTGCAATGGTTGTGAGAGCAGGGTACAAGTAGGAGGTGGAAAATCAAAATGGTTTAAGACAAAGAGAGGTGTTCAGTAAGGCAGTTCACTCTCCCTTTTACTCTTCATTACACTTATGGACACAATCATGAAAAAAATCAAGGAAGAAGAAAATGAAGATCTCAACACATTTGTTTTTGCTGATGACATCGGCATTTGGGAACAGATGGAAATGGAGGTTCAGAGGAGACTAGATTACTGGGACACAAAATTAAAAAAATTCAAGTTAACTGTGAGTTGGAACAAGACAGTGGCAATGAAGATGAGCAGGACACCCACACCATGTCACATCGTACTTGAGGGGGAGAAGGTAAAATGTGTGAAAAGCTTCAATTATCTGGGCAGCATCATATCATGCAATGGAAGTACCAAACTATAAGTCATAAACATAATAACAAAAGGATCTAGCTTCTTTCACCAAGTACGAAAACTAATCTGGGACAAGGAAATCCCTCAAAAAGCCAAACAGACCATGTATAAAATTTATCTCCTGCCAATCATGATGTATAGTCTAGAGGCCTGTGTGATAAATAAGAGAGAAGAGAGTCAAACACAAGCATGTGAAACGAAGTTCCTTAGGTCAGCTCTACAAAAAACTAGGAGAGACCGAGTCAGGAATGATTTTGTAAGGAGACACCTGCAGGTGACATCGACTACAGAGGAGAGGATGTGTGCTTGGAGATTGAAGTGGTTCGGTCATGTGAAGCGAATGCATCCGACTCGAACTCCATGCCAGTATTTGGAGATGGAGATACCAGGAAGAAGACCATTTGGGCGGCACAGAAAGAAATGGACAGACCAGGTTAAGGGAGATCTCAAGAGGAGAGGAGTATCATGGGATGTAGTGGAGAGGGAAAGCTATACCAGGACAGAAACCCAATGGAGGCAAATCATTCATAAAGTTCCTACCCAGCTCGCTGGAAGGAAATCCTGATGATGGTATGAAAAATTTTGGAAATGAATTCAGGGTTTTTCTTCAAAAAAAGGATTTTATTTTCAAATATACGTCATGAGAGTAGTCTACTTCTTAGTTAAGAAGGTTTTAAGACACTACAAAATTTCAGCTCTCTATCTTTAATAGTTTTTAGCCAAAGTGTACCAGAACATGAAATAATTTAACTTTCAGAAATTCAAGTTCAAATTAAAACATGCTTTTTCTATTAAACTTGCATGGCACTAATCCATCCACAGGTCCATATTCATTTTGTTTCCTGTGTTGTTCTTCTTCTCTTGTCTTGTTCATACTTCTTATTCTTGCTTCTTTTGTTGCTTCCAACATTGATTTTTCTGCTTTGAAGAGTCTCCATCGGTCAATGGCTATTAGAGCTCTATGCATATTTAGTCCACCATGCACTCTCATCAGTTCTATAACATTAAGCCTTGACACTGCTCCATCATTGAAACATAGAACAGCATCAACCCCGCCTATTTTCAAAGTATTTAGTCCTATTAGGACAGTTTTTGGTATCCATTCCCAAGTACAATTGTTGAAACTTTCATTTGGATTTTGAGTCCTACCATATAAATATTTCTCTAATAATCTTGTGTCACTAATATCCCTATACATGGGTTTTATAACTCCCATTACAGCGAATGGCAAAGAATGTTTATGGTTGTAGGTCTCACCTTTAGTAACAGCCCTATGGTAGCCAAACCATGGATCACTGCCAGGTGGGCAGAGGGAGGTGGGCAGAGGGCATAACATGGGTTGTCATCCGTGGAGGATTTATGAAAGAAGGTAGCACATACTGCCTTTTTCATTCCCTCAAGGTAATTTTTATTTTGTCTTGTGGCTTGTCCATAATAATACTACAACCTGTCTATTTTTTCATCTTTAAGCCAACCTCGTCCACTAATGCACTTACCATCAGCTAATTTCTTTCCCTTCAAATTCCTCTTCAAGTTCCGTAATCTTGTATCTAACCTTTTCTGGACATATCCATATTCCTTTTTTTTTGTGTCGGCATACGGTTTGGATTCACAAACTTTTGGTACCCTTCTGAGTCTCCATCTCCTAGGCAAGATGTACACATATTTCTCCAATGACCTGTGAAATATCTTCACAACACCTTCAGATTCCACCCTTCCACAATAACAGCTAAAATTAATCACACATTTATGATTTTCAGTTCCACTAGCACAGCCATGACAGTACTTGGTAATACATTTCACATAAATGACTTTACGATTGTCAAAGGCGGTAGCTGTCACTACACCAGTTAGGGAACTATGGCCTCTTCATTGCCAGGAAGCATCTAGGGCTGCAGACATACATGTATTGCTGTCATTCATGTCTACAATTTCTGGAACAGCATTTTTCATACTATTAATTGCTACTTCTTCCTGTCACACCTTGTAGGGGGAGCACAGAAAATTCGTGCACTTCTGTAACCTTTGCCTATATGCCTCGTAACATAAGCAAGTTTAATATTTGTGTTATACAGACTCTGTTTAGTTATACCAAAAGTATAACTACATTTGCTTAAATCACAAAAATTACAAATAGTTCTTAATTTTGATGCATAACCTCTTCTAGCACATATCTCCTCAACTACCTTCACACCACTATTGCCACATTCCTTACACTGCAAAGCTTTATTTATTAGTTCAGATAGAGCAGAGAGTTCAACAATGACACAACCTGAATCAATAGTTGGTGCCTCTATATTTATCAGCATTAATACTGCTAAGCCCTCTGTCCAAATATTTTAGTTCTAGCTTCGCAGCACTTGGAGTAGTTGAAGGTGATTCAAGTGTTGTATCACGTTATATTCCAGTATTAGCAGAGTTAATCTGTTTGGTGAACAGATTTCCATAAAATTTACATTGTTTAGTACTGAACTACTTAATTCTTCCCATTTCTTTCAAGTGGAATAAGAAACTTACGCACACTAAAAGAAACTCACGCACACAATTACTTCGCTGTCAACAAAATATTCGTGCCAAAACAACAACAAACAATGACTAAACTCTCCGTATAGACAAAAGATACGCAACTGTAAAGCTTTTGCAGGGTAGCCAACTTAAGGGGCTAGAATGTATGCCACAGGGACATTGTGGTGTGTGGAGCCACTTTTAAATTCCTCTAATTGTGGTACTTTCTGTGGTCCACTTTCCTGGAAGTAAACTTTTTCTCATTCAGAAAATTCAGAGAATTTTTTAAGACAAAAATTTTAAAAAATTGATTTTTTGACAGTTATTCATGTACAAGTCCCCTCAAATATTTTTTCTGGTGGAAAGGTATGCACAGAAGTACTCTCAGCCTTATAGGCTAATTGAAAAGGTACTTGAATACAAAAGCAATGAAACAGACAAGCAAGTCACTGAAGTAACACTACGTCGAAAGGCTAACACCATGTACGATGACACGCAATGTTTATTTAATAGCAGCAAAAGCATCACTCCTCTTGGGGGTTTTTAAAATGTTGAACTTTTATGCCTACTGATCCTATTCTTTACTAGTTCTTGATCAGTTCTATACGATTCTCCGCCACACACCGTCAGGTGGCTTGCGGAGTATGGATGTAGATGTAGATGTAGATTTTGGTCTAGACAGTACGGTGGCGGTAGGTAGGGAATCATTTTCTTGAAAAGGAGGGGGTCTGTGCTCCTTAATTAATGCCAACAGTTCAGCTTTCCTTGTCTCTAAGTACTTTTAATTTTGTTCTGCCCATTTCTACATGATAGCCTGCAGTTTTCCTGTGATAGTCAGAGGAGAAGTGAACACGAAATGAAGCTCTGCATTCATAACAATGTTATGTTGCCTGGCATTGTTGTTTGTCGGTACTCTTTGGATACTGCTACTCTGCAACATTTATTCACAGCATAGTATGTATGAATCTGTCTGTACTTTGTCTAAATAAACCACTGGCCACTGTTATTCCAGAGCTTCATTTTTTCACAGATTGCTCTTATTTACATCTGCTCTCATCCACATGCAATGGCTCCTTTATTCTGGCACCTTTTGAAATCAAATACGGCAGCTGTAACAGTATTTCTCAACATTTCTTTGCTAGCTTGGTAGTCCAGTTCTGTGTGATAAAACTTATTAAGTCAGGGTTTATATATGGATAGGGAAACAAATTTCCTGGATTTTTCTCAAGTTTCCTTGTTAAAAATATATTTTTTCCCCTCGCAAAAATACAAATTTTCCTAAGTGAAAATACACTTTCTCCGTATTCAGTGACAGTATATTTTCCCTCAGAACAAAAAATTCAATTCTTATACACCACTTCCCCACACTTAGGAAACAAAACCCAGAAAAAAAAGAAAAGAAAGAAAAAAAATGCATTTTGGAAAGATCTATTATATGCAGTAATATGAACACTACAAAATTTTCGTATTACAAAAGTATAAATACGAATTCCACCAAACACAACATGTTAGTTTCCGAAGTACTGAAATCCAGATTGTGATGCGCTTTTATCAACCAGTCATAGCTCATGCCGTGTTAACTCACCACTAAATGAAAGCAGATACTCAGAACATAGGATACATGATGTAGTCAGCCAACAGCAACATCACTGTAAAGCAGAGCGAAAACATACAGAAAAAGTTCATCGTTTACATTAATGTATGCATCGTATAGCTACAAACTTTCACATATGTTCTTTTTTTCTTTTTTTTGCGTGTGTTACCCTTTAAGATATATCAAACACAAATGTGCCAGTAAAATATTGAATGATGGCATAAACGTCTTGTCTTCTGGGTTCAAAATTTTTCTCAGTGGCTGGTCCTCAAAAAATGTTAAGTTTTGAATGACATCCAAACACTCTTTGATTTAAGAAAGTCATCACACATTCTCACATTAACATAATTCACTTTAAGTAAAAGGAAATTTACTTTGAAAGTAATGTTTCTCAAACCACCATTTGCAATATTGTTCCCACAACCTGTTAGAAAAACAGCTGTGATGTCATGTTTATCAAAAGCAGTTGTTATGAGGTATTGCGTAGTCTTTGTCCTAAATCCTTTGAGACATTTTGCTGTTGGCGAACACTTATCTGTGCTCTGTATTTTGTTGTTGTAAATGGCGCATTTTCTTTGCAACTTAAGTTTTACATTAGTGTTCTTCTCTTGTCTGTGTTCTATTGCTGCAGTATTATTGTACAGTAGCAGGCTAAAGTAAAATTCTTTGTTAGAGCATCAGTTCTTTTCAGTTGAAATTACAAAAATTTAACTCAAAACCAAGTAATGAAAAATTCCTGGAATTCTAAAAAATTCCTGGCTTTTTCCCAGTTTTCTCCCGGATGAAAAATTTCTTGACTTTATATCAAATTCCCCGGTTGTTTCAAAAAGTATCCGCCCTACAAGTTTTTGTGAAGATGGTATTTCCTTGTATCGTAGGTTTCCTGGGAAGGTATTTTTTGCAATCACTTTTAACTCTTGCACTGTGAGGTAACAACACATGCTACTTTGAACTGGAGCATGACCAAGTTAGTTCCTGAATCAGCACATCCTCTTCTAGATACAGGCACTATTATTTCCCTGGCCTGCACATTAATCTGACATTTATCATGGGGTGGATATGCTTGATTGGTAAATTCTTCATCACAGCCTGTCAACAGTCGATGCCTCATAGACATTATGTGAAAGTAAATTCTTCAGGGAAACATCTCTGGCCACTTAGCTTTTATGTCACTGTGTTTAGAGGCTCCAAATTCTCAGAGATAGAGATCTTACACAGTTCTGCAATCCTAATCATATAAGTATTTTCACATATCCAATATTTGGCACAAAGTTCATTTCAGCAACAGAAACCCTTCTTCATATTGCAGTGTTTACAAACTTCAGTTTTTGATGGAAAGGTAGCCTTTGAGACACAACAGGCTCATGACTTATCCATGGAATTAGGAAAATTAAACATTTTTGTGGAAAGATGCACCAGACATGAATATTTCTATTTTCATTTGAAATTCACTGAACATAACCTTTAATGTAAAATATGACAGAACATATAGTTACTAACAATAAACAACTTTTAAAATGATATACCTGTTTGTGGTGTTCATCCAATAAACTAATATCTTCCTGCACTGGGCAGCCAGATTCTAATGGAGCTCCAAAGAGATATGCATATTTAGTACTAAAAAGAGACTCTTCAACCAGCTGCCTTAGTGCCAACACTCGAGCTGGTGCACTGTTCACTGACATGTGAGAGAAGAGCTGACAGCAAATTTCTGTCCCACTCTGTTGTTTTACTGGATCTGTAATAATAAGTCCACAAATTAGTATAATGAGAGAAAAAAGAAACAATAAATTAAATCAAAAGATCTTTGTCTGCACTTGTTGTCATAACAGGAGGGTCTCTATGATCTTAAAGTTTGAGGGACCTGACCCTCCATTCTAACCTTCCCCAACCTATCCCTCTCCCCTTCCGAATAAAGGACTTATGTTTTGAAAGCTAGGATACTTTTTTCTACTTTCACAATTGCTTATCACAAGTGATACGAATTTCCCCTTCTGAATGTATGGACTGGCGATCCACACTGCCTCTTTGTAATTTTACAGAAATAATAAATTACACGTATCTTAAAGACAGTCAGCAGAAAATGATTTATTATGTAAGTGATGAAGATGAGAGAGCTTTGAAGGCGGTTGGGGGTGGGGGGTGGGGGTGGGGGTCAGACAGATGTGCTTAATAGCAAACCAAGGAACAGGAAGAGGCAACTCTCACAACTTACATTTTCTGCCATACATGTACCTTTTCCTACGAAACTTGTGGAAATACTGTATGAACATATATGAATGAGTGCCTTATACATACTTATGTGCTACAGATTTTTCAAATCTTCAAAAATAAATGAGAACTATTAACAAAATAAGCTGACAATTTTATTCAAATTCAATATATTCAAACAGTTATTAAAATTTACTGTACACAAAAGTGTTTGTACTCAAACAGTTAACCATATCTGATAAACATGCATTTCATTTTTCAAGTGATTTTTTAAAGGATAAAAGAGAGAATACAGTCATTAAACAATTTGTGGAATGAATGATTTCATAGTTTTTGCTACACATATCTGAAAATTGGGCCAACACAAGTATTTTGCATCTTTTGGCCAAATAGCTTCTCTCTGCCACTTATGATGGGGTATAAAAAAAGGAACCATTTTTTTAAAAGCTATAAATTTTCAAATTTTTTACAAAACAACCTATTCCCTTAAAATACTCTTCATTACAACTAATACATTTGTCCCACCAGTGCTTCCACTGTTCAAAATATTTTTATAGTCATCTTTAGAAATGGCTGACAAGTCCTCCCTTGTTTTTTTTTTTCTTGACTTCTTCAATGTTATCATATCGGTGTCCTTTCAAGCCTTTTTCATGAATGGAAATAAGAAAAAGTCACATGGAGACAGGTCTGGAAAGTAAGGTGTGTGGGGCAGTGGAACCATGCCATTTTTTGCCAAACAATAACAGAGATAGCTGTGTGTGTGCAGGTGCATTGTCGTGGTGGAAGAACCAATCTCCTGTCTGCCACAAATCGTGTCTTTTTTGATGAACACTGCTGCGCAATCTTCTTAAAACTTCCAAACAACAGGTTTGATCGATGGTCTAACCTGGGGGAACAAACTGAATGAACTATGCCCTCAGCATCAAAAAAGCAAATCAGCATAGTTTTGATGTTTGATTTGACTTGACGAAAATTTTTTGGACGGGGTGACACCACCTTTCATTGGCTTTACTGTTGCTTTGTTTCTACGTCATAACCACAGCACCATGACTCATCACCGGTAATGGCCTTTGACAGAAAATCTGGATCAGTTTCAAGCTGTTTCAAAGCACAACATGTTTCAACTCGACATTTCTTTTGATTGTCAGTCATAACTCGAGGAACAAACTCGGCAGCAACCCTCCTCATTCCCAAATATTCACTTAAAGTTCGCTAAACTGATCCAAGATAGCTCACTAATCTCTGACAGTTCATCAATTGTCTGTCGATGATCTGTGAGCACAAGCTCTTGAATTTTTTCAATATTTTCCTCAATTTGGACAGTTGATGGACGTCCAGAATGAGATTGTCATCAGTCGACATGTCACCATTTTTAAATTGAGCGAACCACTCGTAAACTTAAGTTTTTCCCGTAGCGTCATCTTCGTAAGCTGTTTTAATCATTAAAACATTTCAGCAGCATTTATACCAAGTAGAAAACAAAATTTTACAGCCACACATTGTTCACTTAAAACTTGCCCTCATAAAAAATGAAACAAGAACAAAACAGCACTAGCAAAAACAATCACTACATATGAACAGAACAAAACAGGTCGACAACACAGGCGGCACTGAACTGGCAATGAGTTGCACTATACACGCCTCATGGCAGAAATGGGTACTACATAAGCTCTGCCCACGGCAATGTTATTCCATTTTTTTGAGTAGCCTCTCATATAGTTTATTAGCAGATATAGTTAAACAACTACAGCATTGCATTTTTGAAGCCGTTCTCAGTCATGACATAACAAGAAAGAAAGGTGCCTGAGACAAACTTTAAAACTAAACTGAAATTATTTTTACTGGACAGCAATTTCTACTTACATAGATGAGTTTTAAAAGTGACTGACATGAATCCATATATATGAATCATCAACCAATAATTGAATCATTTAATGTCATTTCAAACAGACTGGTATTATTTAACGCATTAAGTAGGAAAGATGAAAACAAAGGCAACTCAACATACAGTAGGAGCACTTTAGCAATGTTTTAAGTCTCTTGTATATGTCTATCAGCTGATCAACTGATCAACTTTATAGTGAGTTGTCACCACAACACATAAAACAATGAATAGTTTCGGATTTAGAAGTAACAGCAGTGGCAAATCACAATGTTTTGAAAGGTGTCTATCATTTCCTGATGAGCAACTAGAATGCTGCAGAATGGGTGTTCCTCATCTGAAGTCAGATATCTGACATTAAACATGAATCATTAGTGAGTGTGCAAAAGCTTGCACCCAAGCCTGTAGGAGTCACTGTTCACATGACTTGCATTCTGCTGTCTGGACAGGGCACTTATCAATGCTGTTGTTCATAAATTGACCTCTGACTGGCTATTAAAAAATGAAAAAAATATATTTTCTTATTTACAGTCTTTACTTACATGCTGAAATTACTTCTCCATAGCTGCCAACTAAATTCAAACATATTTTGTACTGTGACCCTAGTTACCTTATCCCTTCATAAAAGAATAGTGTTGATTGGTGCCTTAGGCAGTTGTCGACAGCATCCTTGAGCTCTCTGTTGGTCATGAAGTGCTGAGTAGCCTGCCACACCTTCATCTTGGGCAAAAGATGAATGTCACTTGTGTCCCAACTAGGAAGGATGTTACAAATTTCCCCACCCAAAACTTCTGAGCTTTTACTTTGTTCGATTCACAGTATTGCGCTGCACACTGTCGTGAAGGAGAATGATTCCTTTAGTAATCATCCTGAACTGTTTGTTTAAATTGACCTGTGCAAATTCATAAGTATCTCACAATAAACCAGTGACATCGGTCATATGTCAACATGTTGAACAAATTCATCAATCACATCTGAATGTCTTCCTCAACCACTTTCATCATGCACAGCTGTATGACAAGCCTTGAATTTTCTGCACCACCACCTCACACCTCCACTCATAATTACATTTCTATATGTACAACACAACTGACAATGAATCACAGTGGCATTGGCTTCTTAGCTCGCATGAAGTGAATGACAGAAAGTACCTCATAACTGCAGGGAGACAAAATAACCCTGTCCGCTTCAATCACTTGTTGCTTACACACTGATGAACAAAACAGACAACTGACTGGTGCAACATGCCCTACAAATTCTCTTTTTCCAACCACACAAGTGCCATGAAGCTACAAGCATAAGTTTATTTTTAATAGTCAAGTGGGGGTTAATTCATGAATAACCTCTGTTAAAGTTTCCAAAAATCATCTATCATCTTCCTGTGAACAGCTAGAACAATGAGTGCATCATTCTACATGTCGCAGAATGGATGTTCTTCATTCCAAATCAGGTATCTGACATTAAACATGAATCAGTTGTGAAGACGGAAAAGGTTCCCACAAAGTTGTAGGAGTCAGTGTTCACACGATTTGCATTCTGTACTTTGCACAGTGCACTTAAGACACTGTTATTAAAAAGCCCAAACAAATCACAACACAAGCAAAAGATCAGCTTGGTTTGGCAATGAGCAGGTCTTCACGTGGGCAGGATCCATGCCACGGATGTGTATTCATCAGACAATATGCGAAAAGCAGTATTACATTTTATAGCAATGTTTGTGATATTTCAAGTGTATTGGAAACAATAAAAAAATCAGTGCTGTCAGAATACAGCCCAAACAATAATTATGCATTTGTTTACTGGACCACTAAGCATTTATATGTAAATGCCTAATTCCCTATCTCCATACAATTATCGGAAAGTTATTTTATCAATACTAGACTGTGGTGAGTATTTAAGTTGTAGGAAAATACCAGGTTCATTGACGCAGATGAAGAAATACGAAACTGTAGCACGTGCCAGCTGTAAAACGTCATGTGTTGGCAAAGGCAGCAGCTGGAGTGCAGCTGCCAGTGAATGGGCTGCAGCAATGGATGGTGGACTGACAAGTAACTGAGCAGCCTGAGACAAATTGGACAGCAATGCTCTAGACACAAGTCCACATCTCAGGTATGGTGATTTTCCACTTTTTTCCCACCTGCAAAAAGCATTATTTTTATTATATTAAAATCTTGTAGATGGAATGAGGATTATTCATAATACGATCAATAAATTCCCTCAAGGTATCTGCAAGGGATAAATAATGGAGATTCTTAATCATTAAATATGTCTAAGAAAGGTTAATTATATACCAATCTATATCTCCAAATATCTCAAAGAAATTGAACTAATGCAAAATTACAACAATATTCCAAGCAAAGTGACTGAAAATGCAGTAAAAGTGTATATGTTGGACAAAATTAATTATCTGGGTAACAAAATCAAAATTATGTGGGATGTAATAAAAAGTGAGACAGCCATAGCTTCTTCCAGGCCTCCAATTCTGTGGTTCATCTTACTAATGACTACATAAATTTGCAATGATACTTCATGAATACTGAGAAGACAGCCTGAACATCTGCTCTTGTTGAGGCTATGAGTAGCATCAAGTATATAGTTACCGTTACTTGTGAGGAAATAATGTATTGTCTATCGCAATTGTAGAACTCAAGATGATAATTAAATAAATAGAAAATAAAATTTCATTTGCTGATGAAAATATCTCAGGTAAATTCATGAAGTTAATGAAATAAAACACTGTATTAAATGCTCTCATTGCACTAGTCATGTTAACTCTACATAGAAGTCCAAGGGTCCAAATAAATAAAATAACTACATATGTGTAAATTGGTGTACGGCCAATTGAGACCAGATATTCCAGTGACACTACTGATGATGTCATCTAAAGCAAATTTGTTTCAATCCTGGTGTGTAATATGGGACATACCCTCTGCTATCTTGCTGTCTCTCAGTTCACTCCCACACACTGCTAAGCGTGTAGCCCCCATATCTCTACCCAAGAGTGAACCCAGCTAGGACTTGTGAATGCTAAAATATTTTTGGGATTTACAGCAAATGGCTTTAGGTATACTTGCTACTAGACAACATCCAATAAATGTTTTGGCTTCTTTCAAACTGATATTGAATTAATACATCTGGCTATTTGGTGGAGCATGATGCAAGTTCGCTTTACAAAAATATTTTATTTATTTATTTTGCCCCTGGGAGGTGCTCCCTCCTGTTCATCAGTGGATATGTCATTGTCTCTAGAAAGCTTTGTGAACATACAGTCCAATTTCCACAGCCTCTTTGATGATCTGAGATACAATACCTTAGGGTGTGCTCAAATCTGCTCAAAAAAGAATTTGCATTATTCACAACAAACTCAAAAATGTTGTGTTTAGCAAAACAAATTTTTTCTGCATTTCTGTACTGTATGTGCTGCTGATGTTTGCAAGTGCTGAGGATTGCCACGTGTCTGGCTTTTTACGGTCAAGTTCAGCCAAATACACTGATGTAAAAAAAATCATAATACCAAGAAGGAGCTGTGCGACATAACCAAAAGTTGGTAGTGTGTCTCTACATATGAAAGATGACATCTATTCAAATTTCATACCAGGTTCCAACAGGATAATGCCCACCCACAAACTGCTGTTGTAACTCAGCACGCTCTACTGAGTGTCGATATGTAGACTTGGCCTGCTCAATCACCAGATCTGTCTCCCATTGAGCACATATGGTACCTTATTGGACGACAACACTAGCATAATCCCAAACAGCATAAACTGTCCCTGTTTCGACGACCATGTGCAACTGGTATAGAGCTCCACCCCACAAACTGACATCCAGCAGCAGTACAAGACAATGCATGTACATCTGCATGCTTGAATTCAACACTGGTTATTAATGTACCAGTATTTCACATTTGCAGTAGTCTATCTCCCACTATTAACCTGTGTTGTTACAATGTTAATCACTTAAATATGTTGTTGTTGTTGTTGTTGTTGTGGTCTTCAGTCCTGAGACTGGTCTGATGCAGCTCTCCATGCAACTCTATCCTGTGCAAGCTTCTTCATCTCCCAGTATCTACTGCAACCTACATCCTTCTGAATCTGCTTAGTGTATTCATCTCTTGGTCTCCCTCTACGATTTTTACCCTCCACACTGCCCTCCAATGCTAAATTTGTGATCCCTTGATGCCTCAAAACATGTCCTACCAACCGATCCCTTCTTCTAGTCAAGTTGTGCCACAAACTTCTCTTCTCCCCAATCCTATTCAATACCTCCTCATTAGTTACGTGATCTACCCACCTTATCTTCAGCATTCTTCTGTAGCACCACATTTCGAAAGCTTCTATTCTCTTCTTTTCCAAACTAGTTATCGTCCATGTTTCACTTCCATACATGGCTACACTCCATACAAATACTTTCAGAAACGACTTCCTGACACTTAAATCTATACTCGATGTTAACAAATTCCTCTTCTTGAGAAACGCTTTCCTTGCCATTGCCAGTCTACATTTTATATCCTCTCTACTTCGACCATCATCGGTTATTTTACTCCCTAATTAGCAAAACTCCTTTACTACTTTAAGTGTCTCATTTCCTAATCTAATTCCCTCAGCATCACCCGACTTAATTTGACTACATTCCATTATCCTCGTTTTGCTTTTGTTGATGTTCATCTTATATCCTCCTTTCAAGACACTGTCCATTCCGTTCAACTGCTCTTCCAAGTCCTTTGCTGTCTCTGACAGAATTACAATGTCATCGGCGAACCTCAAAGTTTTTACTTCTTCTCCATGAATTTTAACGTAGACAAATTCATTCCCAAAATTTCATTACTGTAAATCAATTATTTTTTGATGTTGCAATTTTTTTTCTGTCAGTGTATTATAGTTTGGCCTGTTCGTCTTTAGTCAGGTTCTTTAGAGATGAATGACATGAGCACAAGAAATAAGTATGAGGAGGAATAAGAATAGATATCATAACGTTATACAGATACATTACCAACCAATGGTGTCCTATGCTTTCTTCATAGGCCAATTTCTCCGTGTGTTGTTTATGTTTATTACATTCTTTTATGACAAAATAACAAAGCTCAATTAAACATGCTGAAACTTCAGATATTTCTTTCAATAAAGTAATCAACCAGTGCTCACAGATTCTACATGACATTACTGAAACACTTTAGGCAAAAGTTTCGTCCAATTACAGTTTTTGGAAATTTAAGGTAGTTGTCAAAGACACATCAAAATCAGGCAGAAGAATTTGGAGGAGCAAACATGAATAATATGTACATGATTACCAAAAAGTACTTAAATCCAGAACTTGTGAATTCAGCATCCAATTAAAGCACTTTCAGTAACACTAGCTGATCTTCCAATCTACTAATGACCAACAGAAACCAAAGATATTTTGTCTAGAAAAAACATGAAGTTGCGAGGGCAGTAAATTCTTTGCTCAGTGGCAAAATTACATTAAATTCATGCAATAAAAAAGGCAGAACTGCCTTTAAAAGGCTTGTTTCAAGTCACATCATAATGAAGAATTTTATTCGGAATTAATGAAATTGGCAGGATATTATTCTGCAATTCCAGGCCATAATGTCAACATTGAAAGAATATAGTCTTTCATAAAGGAACAATTGACAAAGGAACACAATAAATTGCAAACTGGCAAAATCACAAAGATGATGATGTTAATTTAAAATTATCACTTCACGAGCTCCTCAAAATGATTTCCAAGAAAAACAATGTTCTCCATATTATGGGCCCAAATGAGAAATATAATAGTTAACTATGTTGTTTTTTCTTTATAAGCCTAAAAGGACCAAAGTACGTGAATATCTTTTTCTGCCAAAGAAGAATAGATAAATGTTTATTTTGTTTAATGAAAAACTTTTAGTTTATTTCGACATTAGAAATGAAGACAACTGAGCACTTAGTTGCTATCATAATTGCAAACTGACTATAAGTGATTATTAATAACAATTAAGAATACCCAACTGACCCTACTTCTATTTAAAACAGCTAGTTCAGTTTTTAGAGAAAAATGTCTGGCTAAATACAACACCTGTCCGGCCTTTCCGTCTTTGGACCTGGCAACCCTCCAACAACAGCACATCAACCATAGAAATGAAGAAAAATCTGTTGTTACCACATACAGCCTTAATGGATAAGCCCAAGATCTTATTGGAGTAGCCACAATATCAAGCCAAACTTCAAACTTGTAGCATTCAACTATCAAAGATGTTGTGGAAATGTGTCCACAGCTTTAATAGAAATAAGGGTTATACACTCAGCACAGTGTGGATGTGTGGAAACAGACACTTGATACTAAAGGCCTGCATATGATTATGTCCCTTGTTATAAAGTGTCAGAGAGAGAGAGAGAGAGAGAGAGAGAGAGAGAGAGAGAGAGAAACATTGTGAATTGCAAGTCGTCACTGGTATGAAAATAATCTAGTTGCAATTAACACGACTACAGCATTTACACTATGTGGCTCTGTTATTTCTCTGTCAGTCAGTTGCTCTCCTGAAAAACACAATGGTGGTGGATATTGCTGAAAGCTCAATCTTTATAAAGAAATGAACACTACAAGTGCACCAAGAACATTTAATACAACATATCTTTCTTGAAAGTCTTTGTGGTTATGTAAGTAGAATATGGTGTCACATCTTTATCACAGCAAAGGACATCATATACTTCCCGACAGAACTAAACATGTTATTGTAAAACTTCTTCTCAAGAAAGATGATGCCACAACTGTGAACAGCTACAGATCAATTTCATGTCAGAGTGTTTTATCAAAGTATTCAAACATTTATTGAGTGCAAAAACAGTCAAATCTCTTGACAACTTAGATATTTTTAACAAAAAGGAAATTTGGCTTTCAAAAGAATATAGAGACAGAACAGGTAATCTTCCAGTTTGTGGATGAGAACTTATAGTGTTTCAAATCAAGAATTGTGTGTTACTGCATATATTCAGTGACCTACAAAAGGTGTTGATTATGTTGATGATAACCTAACACTAGAGAACAGCCAGATTAATATTATCGGTAGCTCATTAAGTAATCTGCCAAAATCCCATCTCATCAACAGGAAGAAATTTTTCAATTGGTGAATTACACATAGGCAGTATAAGTTGCATCACAATGAGAAATTATTCATAATGGAGTCCCTCAGGATTCTGTTCTAGATCCCCTATAGTTCTAAATTTATTTCAACAACTAGCCTGCTGCCATGAATGGTGAGTATAAACAGCACGACAACTGTGAATATTTGTCAACTGTAGACACCATTAATCTCCTTTCTGAGGTGCTCAACTAGTTTACTGTCACCTCCCTTTCTTTTTGCTCTAATCACAGATACCCAGAGGACTTTACAGTGATGTATATAATAACCAACAGTTACAGAAAATAAAAAGTACAAAATTCATGGGACTATATTTAGATGCTAACTAATCTTGGTACAGCATTTGTAACGATATTGAGGCATAGAACTTTGCAGATGGGAGTTATCCGTGAAACATATCCTTCATTCTCATAAGCCTCCTGGCCTCAATCTCTATTCACCCACTACCCTCGACCCTCCATTAACAGTTTACCCTTGCTATGTCCTATTACCCCCCTCCCAATCCACATCACCTTCATTGTGTGCTGCACTGCACTGGCTCCTGCATCTGTGCATCACAAGCCTAGCCCATGCACCTGCCACCACTGCCTCCAGCATTCCTATCTGGCAAACCTCCTGCTGCCTTCCTCCAAGCCACTAGCTGCCACATCCAAGCGCTCTTCCTGCCTCTCTCCCACCCCTAGAATCCATGCTGAAATGTAGAGGTACAGGTGTGTGTGTGTGTGTGTGTGTGTGTGTGTGTGTGTGCGTGTGTGTGTGTGTGTGTGAGAGAGAGAGAGAGAGAGAGAGAGAGAGAGAGAGATATCAACAAAGTGCCTACTATATTAATATCTGGTTAAGTGAATATACTGGCCATAAATCATATGATCGTGCTCTTGGTGACACTATAAATGGAAGCTGTAACAGAAAACCATTTTCTAGCTTGTGGCAAGTCATTACAGCAGTCCCTGTATGGCCTACACACTGTCTAGTACTAAGATAGTATTACACAAGTATGATACACTAAATAAGCTAAGACAATTATGGCCATTACTAAGTAAAGACTTTTGAACCTGATAAACTTTCAAGACAGTGATATCTGTCATCTTTAGATCACATATTTTATGTAAAATTAAGGAAATGTAGTCAATAATTCACCTCAACAGCTTTGCAATATTTATCCACAACTGTTCTGGATCTGCTTGTTCAGCTAAACTGCTTTCCAGTTTCAATGTGCATGACGTCGTCCACATTGCTTGCTCCATTGCTTGTGCAAAATACTCACAATTAATACCCTCACTGGCATCCTGTATTTCAAGGGGAGGAGAAGAGAATTACAAAAAAAAATCATAACCAATTTATTATTAAATTAAACATTTATAACCAATATACTATTAAATTAATTTACAACTAAACAATATTGAATTAATTGCAAATTAAATAATAAAGTTCATATGATAACAAAGAAATGTTACCAGATCTGAATATGATGAAGGAGAAACAGTTATTATTCTTCCAGTTATGAGTCTCACTAAGGCAGCTAACTGGTTGTCTGTTGTTGCCTTCTGCAGCAGATAAGCAGCTGAGCTGACAAGTACATTTTGGCGATGATAACCAAGCAGCCCTGAGAAAAACGGGATTTTATTTTTATGTTAATACGCAGTGCTAGCAGGCAGGAAACAATGTCATAGCTTTCCCCACACAACTGTTCTTCACTGTCAAATAACTGACTAGCCTACATCATCATTCATAAATCTCTGCAGTTATAAGAAAACTTATCTATTACACACTCAACTGCACACTCTGTTACGCAATACCTCTTATGAGGTTTTTATCGGACCAGGGACCAAGCAGCAATTTCACCTAAGTAATATAGATTGGTATCTAGTAACAGCTTACTATCAAAGTTGTGTATGAACACAAAGGGGACA